>NC_142049.1:38799462-39101669 GCF_982192425.1 Myodes glareolus
TTTCTCACTCAGATTCAAGTAGTGGCGTTATTACATTTGTTTATTGTCCAAGTCATGGCTATAAGTCAAAACTAGAGATTCACAGACCATTTCAAAAATATGCTTACAACTGCCAAAATGGCGGAAAGCACCTGTTTTGATGTTCCTACATACTTTCATCACCATAGAATGTCAATACTTCAGATATTATTAGTAAATTAAATGGTATTTACCTACTTGTGCTCTAAATGAAGATTAATCCTGAAATTAGAATGACCAATATTCTGCACTCTCCTTAGCTGCATACCTGAAAAAAGAAAAGAGTAAGAAGTCTTCGGATATATCTTTGTCATAATGGTGAAAATATCAAGAAATCAAGTAAATATTGTTATTAAGACTATATGATGGAACGTGTAACTCCACCAGCTTTAATGGCTACGAATCTAAGTCTATGATGATGACAGACTTACATTAAAATAATACATTATATTCTCCCAGACTCTACTGAAATATAGATCTGTTCATATATCTGAGCATCATTTGACCCTTATCAAAGATTTTACTTTGTCCCTAGGTGGAAAACAGCATGATAATGTGCAGGGAAGCTCTTTCTATAAAAAATAAGAGACTGCGTGGTCCTATATTATATTGTTTCAAGGCTTTAAAATCAACCTGAAAGTCTCTTACATGCATATTTTACAGATGGCAGAAATAATGTAACGAATTGAAATTGAGGCTTTTGATTCCAAAGTACCAAAGTTTTCCAGCCTCACAATTATTAGCAGACATACGCATTTAAAGTCTGAGATGAACATACAAGATAAGTGCATCACTTTTTTAAAGCATAAAACACAAGACACACAGTAAAAAGTTATGTATTGTATTAATCATTTTCAAGGAAAGTATTTAATACCTCGTTACCATCATCCATAAAACCCTGAATTTCCAAAAAGATCATGCTTTCTGATTTCCTAATTAGGAATGGGAAAAAGTGAGAATCATGCACAAGAGTATTTATAAGCAAATACAGAAAGACTATGTTAATCAAAACATCAAATTTGAGACTGTGAGAACTTTAAAAGCAATAGGATGATAAGAAGTAGGTTCCTCTTATATACCTTATTCTAATTCAGAGTCTTTATTGACTGATAGCGTAGTGCTTTCATATGTTACTCTATAATATTTTCAATGATTCTCTTTTTTTGAAAAAAATACTATGAAATACCAATTTTTACAATGAACCTGAGAAAAGAGGAAAGAGTATGACTCCCCTTGACACTGTCATATACTAAAACCTTAAGCTAATTAATTTTTTGCAGATACCAGTGTTCAAGACAGAGTTAATAGTGCCACGAGATTAAAGAGAAGTAGAGGTTTCAAAACAAGGATGGACAGGATTCACAGACCATAACAGGTGACAGCAAATTGTAATACTGGGAATAGGCCAGTACCTGACTGATAATTACCCTGGGATTTATCTCATATACTTGTCAAGAGCAGTCTGCCATGTCTGGGCCAATGTACATTCAGATTTCAGTTATAAATATTTGCAGCTGGAGCTGGCATATAGCCAGAGCCTGACTAGGAATGACCCGCTATGCTGACGATATTATTAGCTCTCCTTGCCTCTGACTGAAGGACTGTGTGAATTCAAATTTCCCCCGAACAATGAGAAGAATGATCTCAATTCCACCAATAGGAACAAAGCCTGTGGTAACCATGGAGATCCGCATCCGAGCTGCTGACTCATTTCTCCCTCCCATCTCAATGTTTGCTGCGACAGAAAAATATGAAAGTGAAAGTAAATGGAAGGAAATAATGTAGTTTACCTAGGACCAGAATCCAAATATCAAAAGGGAAATCATTGTGAGGTAAGTAGGAGGGGAACATATCTGATTTCTTGGGTCTGTATCCTGCATGTCTACCTGAAATTTTCCATTCCTCCCTGCGGGTGACTGATTGTGATACTGTGCTGCTAATTGCAGCTTTCTGGGATCACATTCAGAAATGCCATGTCATAATTCCTAAACACTTATTGAGGAAGCTTACACTTGAAATTTTCAGGTTCCCAGGTGCCTGAGGCTATTTGCCAAGTTAGCAATGATCTTATTGAGGCCTCCGATGTCGCCTAAGATCAGTACATCCCAGTATTGTCATGTATAGAATTACGAAGAAAATCATCATTTCAGAAAATACATAATCTAAAACGAACCTAGGAATCACAGATTTTACTGCTGAATCAGTGGGTTCAAACTAGAGCACATTTCTTGCACTGCAAACAGAAATGGTTGTCTCTTCTCACAAATTCCTTGCTTTTCCTATGGCTTCTGTATCCTGCAGGTCTCTGGGGCACATTTTCATCTCTGGTGTTCTTTATGAGGAGGCCTTGACTAAAGTCCAGCTTTTAGCAGGACTTTAGTCAAAGCCCCACTGGCAAAATCCTTCAGTGCAGACCTTTTTATGCCATGTAGGAACCAATAAGAAGAGAGATCTCTAATCAAGGATCTGAAAGCGCAGGACTGCATTTAACTTGATGATCTCATCCATAACTGATGTGTCATCTGTGTCTCCCTCTTTAGCGTGTATTGTGAAAAGAAGCCGAGCAATTGACAGGGGAACACAGGATGAAATGTAATTTACCCTGCATTTTGCTTACAGTTAACAGCAGATAAAACTTGGCAAAATGTGACATGTTGAGTGAGCTGACAGCTGCTTTTGCCTCGAATCAACCTATATACATGGAAACCTCCTTTCCTGGCTGGAGATTTTTGATTGTGAGTCTGTCCTGCCCAGTGTATCTGGCTTCTGATTCTTTTTGATTTTTTTTTTGTTTTTACGTGTGATTTTTTAATGCAGTCAATTTATAATTAAATTGTTACATATAATAAGATATTTCATATTTTATACAAATAAGAAATGCAAGTATAATTTCTCATGTTGTTTAGTTATAGTACAAAATATATTTAAGTTGATTAGAGTGCTGTACATGGAAGTGGGTGGATTGTAGAATGAAATGTATATTTGAAACCCTCACCCTTATAGACCCAACTGTAATATAGTCGCCCATAGTGTCTTAATGATAAAGAAATGAATTCAGTTTAATTGATTTCTGGAAAAAATTAAATATTTTAAAATTTTTAACATTTGTATTTGCTTGTTTTAATTCTTAAAGTTATTTCCACATTTGCCTTTGCATGAAGCTGACTTCATAATTTGGTTTCTTACATGCAATCGATATACATAAATATTGTCTAAATAATAATTCATAATCATTTATTTAAAAACAAGTAGATTAAAATATTAGAATCATAATTACAATTAAAACTGGAACACAAACATATGCATATATATATATATATATATATAAATATTTAATATAGTAAGAGAATTTATTTAATGAAGTTTGATGTCCACCAATTTCAAGCCATCCATTGTAACATAGCCCATTTCATGGCCAGCCACTCTGAAAATAACTGTAACTTTTCTTTTCAATTAGTTAAATTCGTTAAACAGCCCCTTTAATAAGGATTCAGCTTCATATGTCCTGCCATTAGGCATACTAGGATTTCTGAGCACTGGATGAATAATGCGTTTAGTTTCAGTTCTTGAAATTTCATTGGAGAAGTGGATTTTTTTTACATTAATCAAATGCTGGTTTCATGCAGGTGTTTATTGGAGCTAGAATATCTGAGATTAAATTTGTCCTTTGACAGTAATAGGTACTACTTTTGCCTAGCTGGCAATGAATATGCAGAAATCTTACAATACTGTCAGGTAGAAAATATGAAAGTGAAAGTAGATGAGAAGAAAAAAAATGCAGTTTACCTCTGACCTGAATCCAATCATCAAAGGGGAAACCACTGAGAGGTAATCAGGCGATGGTCATATATCCCACTTCTTGGGTCTGTATCCTGCCTATCTTCCTGAAACCCAGCATTTCTGCCTGCAGATTGCTGATTATTATTCTTCACTGGCAATTGCAGCTTACAGGTATCACATTCAGAAATGCTGTGGCATGTTCCCTAAACACACTAATTGTGGAAACTGCCACTTGAGATTTTCAGAATCAGGGATGCTTGACGCTATTCTGTAACACAGCAATTATTTTAGTGGGTCTTCCAATGGCACATGCGTTCAGTACATTTCCATTTTCTGCCAGGTATTGACTTCCATAGTAAAATTTGATTACAGGAAATGCATAATCAAAGACTAATCAAGAAATCACAGAGATTAAGGCTGAAGCAGTGGCTTCATACATTGAAGCACAATCCCTGCACTGCAAACAGGAACAGGTGGCTCTTATCAGAAGCAGGGGGAATCTCAGAAATTCTTTGCTTTTACGAGGTACCTATTGCTTCTGTCTCCTGCAGGTCTCAGCTACAGATTTTGTTCTCTGAGTTTGTTTATAGCCAATCTCCTGACTAAATTCCAGCTAAAAGCTGGATTTTAGCCAGGAGCCTGGCTGGCAAAATTCCTCAGTGCAGACCTTTTTATGTCATCTAGGAACCAATAAGAAGAGAGATCTCAAACGAAGGACTGTAAAGCACAGAACTGCATTTAACATGGTGATCTCATTCAGAGCTGATGTGTCATCTGTGTCTCCCTCCTCCCTATGCATAGTTAAAAGAAGCAGAGCCATTTAAAAGGAAAACACAGGATAAAATGTATTTTCCCTTTATTTGCCTCCAGTTAACAACCGACCAACCTGGCTCATTATGACTGGTTGCCACAGCAACAATGCAGGTGTTTTTTCCTAGATTTCAGCTGTATATATGAAAGCCTCCATTTATATCTTTGGTTTGTAATTGTGACTTTGAAATGTCAAGTCCATCTGGCTTTGATTCTCTGTGATCTGTTTTTGTCTGTTTTTATGTGTGTTTGTTTATGCTGTTGAATTATACTTAATTATGTTACATATAATAGATGTAATATGTATTATATCTTAATATAAGTTATTAATACAATGATTCATGTAGTTAAATTCCAATACATAATATATTTAAGTCATTAGAGTGTTGTATAAGGAGATGGATGGACTGTAGGAAGAAATGTTGATTTCAAGTTCCCTTGAAAATAGACCCGACTGTAATAACGTATTCCACTGTGTCTTAATGATAAAAAAATGAATTCAAGTTAATTCAATTTTGGGAAAAAATTTAAATATATTTATATTCTTAACATTTATGTTTGACTCATTACAGTCATTATAGATATATTCACCCTCACCTTTGCAAGAGGCAACTTTCATAATGTTTCTTATCATATATAATTAATATATATAGTGTGTATGAAATATTCTCTTAATAAACTTATATGTATTTGTTTTAAAATCCAATAGATTTCAAATATTAGAATTTCTCCCAAGATTTCATAATCATTATTAAATCTAAAGAAATTTTTCTGTCTTTAACATATATAAAATATATTTAAGGAGGTTGTAGGAACATTAACTAGAAACCATGTATTGGTACATGATTTCCCTACCTGGCATGCTATGCTGATAATAATTCTAAATTTCTTACTCAATTAGCTCAGTACTACAAATGGGAAAAGATGGGTAAGGTAAAAAGGGAATGCTGAAAGAAAGGACAAGGGAGAAATGGAAAGAACTGGAAGGAATAGAATTGTAAAGATAGGTGATGGAAACAGAGAGCAAAGAAAAAGTTCTGTTCATTGACAGAAATATTATGTGAAGAGCTAAACTTTAGAATTGGAGGAATTCACAAGGACGGCCACAACTAAGACTCTATGTAATAGTGGAAAGGGTACTTGAACAGCCCTTGCCTTGTTTTCAGACTGATGACTATCTTAAATGTCATCATAGAACCTAAATCCTGTAAATTATGGAAGCAGATGTAGAGATCCACAGTTGATAATATTGCTGAGTTCCTAACGTCCAGTGGAAGAATGGGAGTAGTAATAATACATGCAAGAGATCAAGGTCATAATGGGAAAACGCACTGAAACAGCTTACCTGAACTAATGGTAGCCTAGAAACTCTGGCCTGACAATGAGGAAACTAGCATACTAACAAACTAGGCACTCTGAATGTGAGGGAGATTTGTAGGATTGGGGCAGAATTTTGGTCCAGGGGCAGCAGGACCAGGATTGATTCATCCTGCATGTTCTAATTTTAGGGAACCCATTCTCTGGAAGGCTATCTAGCAAAGTCTAGATATAGTGAGACCAAAAAAAAATTATAAAATACAAATGAAACTATGTTATGTTGAAATGAAATAAAATAAATTAATAATGAAATTGCCCGTGTTAGTGGTGTGTCTTTTTAAGGTATCAGGTAAATCATATATAAACAAGCAAAAAATTACATTTACATATAACTTAGTGTCATTTAAATGTGATTTGACTTTTGAATAATTGCAAGTCATGGACAGTAATTATGAGTACTGGAATAGTTCTTATTCCTAGGTTTTCTTTATCTCCTTGTCAACAATTAAAGTCACAGTGGTTTCACTTTTTGAAATTGTATTATTTGCTTTATATGCTTACTTGATG
Organism: Myodes glareolus; assembly: GCF_982192425.1. Classification (NCBI taxonomy): domain Eukaryota; kingdom Metazoa; phylum Chordata; class Mammalia; order Rodentia; family Cricetidae; genus Myodes; species Myodes glareolus. The sequence continues at coordinate 38,805,955 of NC_142049.1, forward strand.
TTACAGAGTGGGAGGAGCAGCCTGACTGAAAAAATGGGTCTGTTCATTAATTCCATATTTTAAGGCAGGTGTAGATCACAGCCCAGTCTGTGGTAAGATATTAAGCATCAGCTGGGCAAGTTTAAATTCCAAGTTCATGTGGTTGTTCTTCAGTTTGTAGACATGATCACTGATGATGAAATCACTACTGAGTAAGTGAGAATTGTAAGAAATAAGCATAAATATCTTATACTAAAATTACATATAAAATAATACATACCAACACTATTATAAATAAATGTAATCATAAAATTTCTCAACCAGAAAGCAAAAATCAAAATTTATTTCTACATCAGCATATAAATAAAATGTAATCAGTAGGGTGTGGGTACGTACTAATCAAGAACAGGGTACAGAATATTCCTTTATATTGTGTGAAATACATGTCATTTTGATTGATTTAAGAAATATTGTGACTGCATATTTTTAAGTAGGATAAGTTTCAGCTGAAAAACAGACAAAAAGTAGTTAAGAAAAATGGAGAATTATCAGTATCATGAAAAGCTGTGGAAAGTGGAGGTAATCCACATGGCAGAGCACATATAAGAAATATAATTAATTTAAATATTTACATGTAAGTTAGTAATAACCTGAGCTATTTCCTTTGTGTTAAGAATAAATAATAATTATCTCTGTGGTTACTCAGGAACTGTGTAGTGGGAAACAAAACTCTGCCTACTAAAGATATTCTGATATGGGGAACTAAATTGTATAAGACAAATTAAAATATATATCTAAAAGTTTCTAAGCAATCAAAAAATTGAATCAAATGTGGATTCTGAATAGTGTCTTTGTTCAGCTAGTATCAATGCTAGTGTGAAACAGTGGAATGGCCCTTTAAGAAATGTTTTATGAGCTGGGCACTGGTGCCTACCAAGAGCATAACTCCCTTAAGTTGTCCTCCATCCAAATACTTTATAAGGTTTATTAACAATGGATTGTATGCTACTCAGTGTAAGAATGGACCCAATAATGTCCCATAGGTGCAGTGATAATCATGGCTCCCTGAGACCTCAACCATGAAGCTAGTCTCTGAGGAGCCCAAAAGTGAGGAGCCAGCTACAAATGCCATGCAACAACTGTGAGTAGTGTTAAATTACAAAAAAAAATTACAATCAATATTGTAGTTTAACATTTGTCTCATCTAATAAAAACAATGCAGTTGTTTAGTAAAGAAAGTTCAGACAGAAAATGCTCCAGATGAACTGCTCTTTGTTTATAAATATTCATGAGCCAGTTTCTCAGCTGGTCTATTTTTAAATGTTAGATGAATTATTTATTATTTATTCTAAATAAAGTTCTTCCACAGATTTTTCTTCCACATGTGTTCCTCCCCACAGTACATGCACACAAATTCCTCCCATTTCAAATACTACCACGTCATGATGAGTTATACATCCAAAGTTATTGATTTATCTCTAAATATTAGATACTGTTCCAGAAATGAGTCCTGGTCCCCTCCCAACCTCTTAAATTGACCAAGCTACACATCTATCTCCCACAAACAGTTAGTCTAGATCAGTGGAATACAGGCTTCATAGCAGTTGGTATAGAGTTCATGATTTCTCATGAGCTTGCTTCTGTCTCTATAATAATCTCAAGATCTTCAACATCCCTTGATCATATAATTCCTGCTCAGTTGGCATCTTGGCATCTCTTTGGACCATTGAAAATTGCTTCTCCAATATTAATATACAAAAATTTTGGGAAAAAATCCATCACATCCCAATTTTAAAACTACTGCCCAATTTCAAAAATCACTATTATATCCGAAGATTGTATACTTTTAGTTCTTTAATGACAACTCAGTTCATTTAAGCAAGTTGTCGGTCATTCAGTATTAATCCACCTACTGGAACATTAGTAGCCAATTTTGGTAAACATCCTTGAAAAAACATCTAATGTTCATTTCAGTGATTTCACACTGATATGGTTCAGACAACATTAGTTCTGCCATTAGGCATGCTGGGATTTCTGAATTTTTGATATACCACAAGAATTAAACATTTTGTTCTATTTCTTGGAATTCATGAGTTCACATGGACTTATATGAATCCTTTTCAACATGTCTAAAGGTCAGAGAATTCTGACCTACTCTTGCTGCTTCAAGTGTATAAGCTAGGATGCTTAGACCTAAAGTGTTGTTTGAGAACATTGTCTCTAGAAAAAAGAGTATATTTACCTAGTGAGTGGTTACTATCTGTTTAGAGATGTGTAGATTAATTCCTTTTATGGTCTTTGTACCATGGAAAGGAAATCTTGACTCATACCCAAATTTATATTGAGGTATATAAGAACTATAAATGATAAACTTGAGGCAGATAAAAGTATTCACAGGATGCCCTACAAAAACTACAATATTTCTTTTGTACATTTCTACCTTAATCTTAATCCCAACTGGGAATAGTATAGTCAAAACCATGACTGAAGGCTCCTCAAAACTGAATCTTGAGTATGGCAGTATAGCATTTTGAATACTGCAAGTTGAGAATAGCACAGCTGTTTACTAAAGAATAAGTGCATGGAAAAATATTAAGAGTGATCATGGGTTGAATAACATGGGAATATAGATGCAAATCAATTTGTAATGGAGCAGAAAATTAGTAATTTTTTGCTATACAATTGCTTGGAGATATTTTAACTTTTTATTGTTTATTACTTTTTATTACTTTATAAATAATACCTTTCAAATTTTCTGCTTTGTCCCTTTGTCCCACTACCCTCCCATTTCCCCTCCCCATCCAGTCCTAACAGAGGGCAGTGTATACTGTTCTGTGTTAAGCCCAAAGCCCTCCCCCGACTCCATCCAAGCTTAGGAAGGTAAGCATCCAAATATACTAGGATCCCCAAAAGTCAATGCATGCATTAGAGACAAATCATAGGCCCGTTATCATTAGCTTCTAATTCTGCTCCTATTGTTTGGACTGTGGGTCCTTTAGTTTCCACTCTGTAGATGGAGGGAGTAGGCCTGCTTTTCATCCCAGCTGCCCTGCAAGCTTACACCTGAAATAATCACACAGAAACTATATCATTTAAACACTACCTGGCCCATTATTTCTAATCTCTTATTGGCTAATTCTCACATATTAGTTTATCTCATCTCCATAAACATGTGTCACCACTTGACAGTGCCTTACCAGCATGAGTCTAACCAGTATCCCTCTTGGGCAGGAGAACCATGGCATCTTGGACAGGAGAACCATTGTGTCTGCCTGTCTGTCCTTCTAAGAAACCCAATTAAAAAATATGGTACTGAACTGAACAGAGAATCCTCAACAGAAGAAGTTCAAATGGCCAAAAGGTAATTAAGGTCATATATAACTTCCTTATCTATCAGGGAAATACAAATCAAAACAACTTTGAGATACCATCTTATACCTGTCAGAATGGCTAAAATCAAAAACATCAATGATAACCTATGCTGGAGAGGATGTGGAATAAGAACACTCATCCATTGCTGGTGGGAATGCAAACTTGTACAACCACTTGGGAAATAAGTGTGGCCGTTTCTCAAAAAAGTAGGAGTCAACCTACCTCAAGATCCATCAATACCACTCTTGGGAATATACCCAAGAGATTCCCAAACATACTATGAAAGTATTTGTTCACCTATGTTCATAGCAGCATTATTTGTAATAGCCAGAACCTGGAAACAACCAATATGCCCCTCAGTGGAAGAATAGATAAAGAGAGTGTGGCATATCTACATATTAGAGTACTACTCAGTGGTAAAAATAAATAAATAAATAAATGACATCTTGAATTTGAAATGCAAATGGATGGAAATAAAAAACACTCTCCTGAGTGAAATAACCCAGAACCCAAAAAAAAATATGGTATTTACTCACACATTAGTGGATTCCAGCCTTAAACAAAGGGCGATGAGTCTACAGTTTGCCATGCTAGAGAAGCTTAGTAATAAGGTGAATCCAAAGAAAAATATATATAGATTCACCTAGAAATTGGAAGCAGACAAGATCTGTAGGCAAAAGTTGGGAGTATGGGAGTGGCTGTGTGGCAAGTGAAAGTAGAGACAGGGAGAGAGAAAGGAGAAGGGGAGGGTTGGGGAGATTTGGGGGAGTGGGATGGTCGATATGGAGGAGGAATAGATTTGGGAGCAGAAAAGCAGATATCTTAATTAAGAAAGCCATTTCGAGGTTGGCAAAAAGCTTGCCCAAGAGGGGTTCCAAGATGTTCATGGGGATGTCCCGAGATAGGACTCTGGGCAGTGGAGGTCGGGGTGCCTGAATTGGCCTTGTCCAATAGTCAGACTGATGACTATCTTAAATATTACAATAGAACCTTTGTCTGGCTACAGATGGAGATAGAGACAGAGAGCCACATCAGAGCACTGGACTGATATCCCAAGGTTCACTTGGAGATATTTTAAAATCTAGAGGAGCTCATGTGTAACATTTTCAAGAACAGAAATTTTTGAATTTGTAGAGCAACTATGCCTTGATTTCCCAAGGATGGTGATATCTTTGAAGCAGAAAAATTGAGGTGAAAAATCCAAGACCATTATAACCTGGAATCAGCACATAGCATTCTATTAATTTGTGAGGGCTTATAAGAGAGATTTTGGATTTGCACAGTAATAGGTAAAAATAATTCTCCTTGCAATGGTCCAAAGTGAGACAGGACACTCCTATCCACAGCAGAAGCTGTTACATGAGAAAACATCCATAGTACTGCTTGATTATGACCATCCTGTGCCTAGAGAGCTATAGGAAAAAGTCACTAAATAAAAGAATAAGGAGCTCTCAAGTCCTTTGCTTCTGGTGAGGAATATTGAGAAGTAAAACCTGGTAAAAAAAATTGAGCAGGGGCTTAAAACCTTAAGAGAATTGGCAATATCACCATCACAGAAGTAGGAAACTCTTTAAATCTCAGAAAAGAATTGCTCTTCCTACACAAGGAATGGTTTAGATCAAGCAATAGTGCAGTGACCTCCTGTAGTAGTGTAACAACTCAGAATTTGTTGTATATCTCTCAAGCAAGATAGTTTCAAAGAAGGTACCAGCTGAAAAGAGAAAACACAAATATTATTAGTGATAGAGCAAAGATATGTGCAGAACAAATAATTACTTAGGTGCCCCAAGCCCATTTGAACAAATGAAAGAATTAAAAGCTACCTGGACATAGCTTGCCTTCAAATGGAGACTATCTGTGGTGGAAAACCAAACATGAAGAATAAATGTTGGGCCATACATGAGAGAAAAAGGACCCAACAAATTTTTCCAGAGATCAAGTTTTATTCATCTCAATTAAATATTTATAGTAAGTGGAATTTTATTCTTTGAAATTTTGTTGCTGTGTTTACTTCATATCACCAAATGGGAGGGTCAGCATGACTAAGATAAAAGATTTTAGTGGACATTTTAAGAGAAAGCAATTGATACAAAAGTTGGGGAATATTAAATGCATATTTCATATGTTGCTATATTCTGAGTTCAAACAACACAATTCATAACAATTTATGAATATAGTTAAAACATTGGTCCTTCAATGAAACTTAACACAGCATCTAACTGCAAAGCCATTTGAAAATCATTCGTTCACAGGTTCTTAGTCAAAGGCAACTTCCCTTCTTATATTCATTACCAAATAAAGTAGAATCATATTTATAATCTCTTGAGAGTACATAGCATATTTTAAAGTTGATATATTCTAAGTTTTATCCTATACATTAAGGCAGCTCTAGATCAATTCTAAACCTGTGGCATAAGATTTTGCATGCACTTCTTTATAAATGAAATAATTAGGAATAATTACAGATATTTTAAACTAAACATACACAGAAAATATTATCCAAGTATGTTTATAAACATATGTTCATCATGAAACTTGTTAAATAGATGCAAGAAAGGAAATGTAAGTTTTTGAAGGCTTATAAATAAAATACAATAAAAATGGTGTGTGAATGAAAAATTCAAGACCGTGGTGAACAATATCCTTTTAGAAACTGTGAATATGTATTTCATAGACTGAAATAATAAATAAATGTCATGGCTCATACCTAGGCATGAAAAATTAGCTGAGAGAAACAGACTAAGAGGCTTCTAGGGAAATAGGGAAGGAGTCTCAGTATTGTGAGGAGCTACAGAACGAAGGACATGACCTTGTTATACTGAGAAATTTAATAATTCACATGGCATCGCATAGATAAGAAAAGAAGGGTATACAATCTAGGGTGGAACCAGTAACAAGCCTAATCAGTTGAAAGAGCATTTATAATGAATAACAGTCTCTCTGCGGTTATTTGGGAACCATCTGTTGGGATAAAATATTCTACCTACAAATAGCACTCCCACTAAGGGCCAGACATTCAACATAATTCATAAAAAAGTATTTGAAAAGAGACAAACCACCCAGTACTGGAGCCAAAAGCAGTTTCTTGATAACAACTTTCCTTGGCTGAACTCAATCCTAAGGGCAAACAAAGAACGGCTCTAGGCTGAGTGCTGCTAACATATGTATGGCTCTTTTACGAGGTCCATGACATAAAGTTAAATGGGGTTAATGGAAAATGGGAAACAGTCTACTAGTAGTCAGCATGGACACAACTTCCCTGACCTACAGAGGTAATAAGGACTCCCTGATATCTCAGGAATAAATCTGGACTTTCATAGAACCATGAGAGGAAAATATGGCCACTAATGCCTTGTGTCTACACATGTGTTAATCTGTGTAGTTTTAAACTGCAACTAACAGAACAGTTTAAGATTTGTCTTCCCTGTCCAGAGAACAATCTGGGGATCTCTCCTTGGACCTGGGATCCCCTTTCTCATCAAGTCCCTTGTAGACTCTAAAATGACTCCCTTAGTTGAGATACATACTTCCCTGCTCCCATATCCATCCTTCCTCCCTCCCCCCGTAACCATACTGATGAATATTTTGCATATGACCATAGAACCTTCACCTGGCGATGGATGAATATAGAGACAGAGACCCACAATGGAACACTGGACTTAACTCCCTAGGTCCAAAAGAGAAGCAGAAGGAAAGAGAAGGTGAGCAAAAAAGGCAAGATCAGAGGGAACCTTCACCCATTCATGGATGGAGATTGAGACAGAGACCCACATTGGAGCACTGACTGAGCCCTCAAGGTATAAATGAGGAGCAGAAGGAGGGAGAACATGAACAAGAAAGGCAGGACCGTGAGGAGTGCGTTCACCCACTGATACAAGGCGACTGATCTAATGAGAGTTCACCAAGGTCAGCTGGACTGGGACTGAAGGAGGGCTTGATCCAACCACATTCTCTGGAGGAGGCTGGATTCTCTGAATGTGGCTGGCCCGAAGTCTTTCTAAAAAGCCATTGACAATGACTCTGGGACTTGTTTCCTCTGCATAATCTGGATTTTTGGGATCCAGTCTGATTGGATACTCACCTTCCTGGTCCTGGAGGGAGCAGGGAGGAACTTGAACTACCCACAGGGCAGGAAACCCTGACTGCTCTTAGGGATGGAGAGGGAAGAAGAGAGGGAGTGGGGGGAGTGGGAGGGTGTTGGGAGGAGGCGCGAAAATGGAAACTTTTATATTTTAATAAACTTTAAAAAAAAAAAAGATTTGTCTCCCATGATCAAAGAACCAGTAAGTTCAATAAAGAAAGATCTAGACAGCAAAAAAAGAGAAACTCTAGATAGGATACAGAATGATTAAAAATATACAGATACCAGTGTCTTTACCATTCTTTTATAACCCACACAAACATCAAACAAGTACCTGAATAAATATACTGAAGAATACCAGGTATATAAAGCCTCAGAATTAAAAAAAATTGTTATATCATTGTTCCTCTTAGAAATGTGGTACTTATAGCAGTTTGGTATACTATTAATATCTTAGAGTCATCTCTTAAGTAATTAATATTGTTATTATCCTACATTTCATTCTAATTATCCTACATTTTTAAGGTCAAAACTTCAGCTAACAAGAATATAAAATATCAACTCAATAATTTGTCTTTTACTATTATCTTCAAAAGTCATAAGTTATCAATATTAGTCTTACCTAGGGTATGAATGATTTGATACTAAAATACATCTTCAAATTTTTAACTCTAACTTTTTTCAGTCATGCAGATATATGTCTTGGATAGGAAGATAATCTGTGCTCAATATAACAAGCTAAGCTATTCAATGTGGCCAGGGAGATAATGAGCCAAGAAGCAGATTCTTCATCTACAAATTCTATGAAAGTGTATGTTTTTCTCACTCTTTACTAAATATTTACTGCTATACCCACAGGCAACATTAGCTCTTCCTCTCAGTAAATAATCCCCATATTACAGCAATATTGCAAAATTATCCATCTGTTCAGATATTAAAAACTTACAATGTTTCCTCCATTGCTACCTTCTCAAACCACACAAATCACCACTTTTCTTACAATCAGAAAATATTGGAAGTAAAGGTCAGACACAATTTCATGTCATAACAAACAGAATATCTGTGTGACTACAGTGTCTTCTAATAAGGACAAAAGATTAGAAATCTTGAATGCCACAAGAAGTTAAAAAAAATCTCAAGAGGTTAGCACAATGACATCACAAATTGTAATTTCAGCACAGATGTAGAACTTCCCCCATTTCCTTCACTTAGGAGAACAGCCAAGGGCAAATACAAGAATCAAAATAGAAATAATCTGATTCTAAGGTACAATAACAATGATAGTCTTTCAAGTACAGAAGGATAATGCTAAAAATGGATACATATAATTGAAACAATGTGTATAGAATGTATGTTAATTATATATAAATTTCTATTTGCAAAATAAAATAATTCTAATAAGCAGTTGTATTTATACCGACATTTTGTAGTTCATATATTTTATTGAAGGAGGAAACTGAAAGAAGTATGCAATAATATACATTACTCGCAAATGAAATTCTGACATGAGAAGTGTACACAAGCATAAATATGTTTGTACATATATGTATGCTTAAGCAAACTCACATACAAACATTCATAAACCTACATAAATAATTGAAAGCACTGAGATGCATCATATTAATTTTGGATAGTAGTATGAAAACTGAATCATTCATATCAATTAGGGAAAGCAAACTATATAACACCAGTAAGGTGCTATATATTTTGCCCTTGACCAACCACATGCATATCATGCCAAATTGAAGCTTCAGAGACCATTTCAAAAATATGCTTGCAACTCACAATGTGAAGGAAATAACCTCATTTTTAAGTTCTCACATACTTATGTCATTATAAAATATAAATGTATCTCCTGCTATTTAGAACCTTCAATGAGTTGAATACATAAGCCATGAATTAAAGGTATACTGTACATTAAAGAAATAAAATAGCAGAGACAAAATTCCTCAATCATGTGAGCAACATGTATGATAAAAATTATCAAGCCATCTTCAGATATACTTTTTATAGTGGCCAAAAATATCAGGATAGAAATCAAATAATTAAAAGGATTATGATTAAGGTGACAATTGGAAGGAATTCCCCTTACTGCTTAATGACCAGTAACCTGAGACTAAAGTGATTAAACTTACAAAAAAGTAATTTAACTCATTCTGACAGAGTTGTGTAGAAATGAACTGTGTCCTGATGACATATTGATATACCCATATATTGAGTATATGGGTATCACTTGACTTTCATAAGAGATGCCAATAAGTTACTAGTTGGGAATAAACACACTGATGTGCACAAAATTCTATAGAGACTTTCTTATTTCACTACTTTGTTCTGATGTTACTTGTCTTCAACAAAACCCCAGAAGAAAGCAACATTCTTTTGTATTAAAATGATGGCATAATATTCCAACTGATTCGTAGTCGCTTGATGATTCCAAAGTACCAATGTTTTTAAGTCTCAGCTTTATTATCAGACATAGGAATTTAGAGTCTACTAGACACACGATAAGATCTGCACTGGTTCATAGCATACAAAATAACATACCCCAAATCAATGAAATCTGGTCTTTAATCATTTTCAAGGATAGAATAAAGTAGAACTCTGACATAAAAAAATAATTGATTTCCAAGAAAACTCATGCCCTGCCTAATATCATGGGTAGGGTGTACTATATGAACCATAAAGAATCATGTATAGAAGTATGGATAATATGTAGTTACTTTATTGGTTGAAATATTCAGTGACTTTAAGGTTTCATGAATAATACTGCAATGTCTTAGCCATTCCCACAATAGATCTCCTTGGTGAGAAGAAATAGCAGAATTCCACTAGTCACTGTCACTAACTGAAGCCTGAGGGAAATTATCTTCCTTGCATATACAGAGCATTCAAGACTGAGACAGGGATTCCACATGTTTAAAGAGAAGCAGAAGTTTCAGAGGCATTAAATACTTTGCTGCACAGGTGACAGGAGCAATTCCTGAGAGCTGTAATGCTGGGAATATAACAATACCAAACTTTACTAATTTTCATAGGATCAGTCTCATGTATATGTGAAGAATAGTATTCATCTACAAGGTGAGCACATTGCCCCAACTTCAAGTACGCATTGAGTCTATGTCAAGGCATTAAACAGTTTGTAACACAGTGCTTACAAAACTCATTTAAATGCTTAGTCTTTTGAAAGAGCCAAAGGTCACTCTAGAAACACTGCCCAGGATGCCTGCATTTCAAAATGGTGTGGCTTTCTTACTGCTATTTCTGCATCAGGAAAACTGTTCTTAAAGTAGCAGCTGCAAGCCAACTACAAAAGACTGGCTGAAAAGAAGTCATGATTACCTCTGTTCTTTTTGTGTCTAGAATCCCTTTCCATGTTCTTTCAGGTTTTAAGTGGATTCCAGTTGGCCACATGTGCACCAATTTGTTGTAATGAAGACCACTTATTGGTTGCCAGCCTCTCAGACCTGAAATAATCACACAATCTGTATTATTTAAATCACTGCTTAGCCCATTAGCTCTACTTTCTTATTGACTAGTCCTTACATATTAATATACCCAATGTCCATTAATCTGTGCATTGCCATGTGGTAAGTGTTTATCAGGAAATTTTCCATCAAGCTCCTGCTGGGCAACAAGACTTTTCTGTGACTCTGCCTCCTTTCTCCCAGCATTCAATTTAGTTTCCCCTGCCTACGCAAGTTTTGCCCTTCTATAGGTCAAAAGCAGTTTCTTTGTTCAATAAAGGTAATCACAGCGTAGAGAGGGGACACCCACATCACACATCAGGCTAGATTCCTCTGCTTATCAGTATTTTGTTTTATAAAGTTTGATTTTTGTACATCTTAGAAATAATTGTTATCTTAGTACAGAGTTTATCCTTGAGAATGCCAATATCTTTTCAATAAACATATGTATCCAGATGAGCCATGAATGTAATCCTACTTTCTCTAGTTTTAAGATAATTCATGCACACTAGGGGTGACACTAGGCCTCTAAATCTTTAATACCTACCTGTTTTCTACATAAGTCCAAATTATATAATATTTAGTTCTTCTCTCATTGTTATTTTATACAATACAATAAGGAATATGGATATTCCTAGGCTGATCATGTTGAAATCAACAGCATATTGTAAAATGGCAATTTATGTTTGATTACACAAGGTATAAAGTTGTCTTACGTTAGAGTTATGATGGATACCTTTTATGAATTTCTTAATCATCTTTAAAGCTGTTCATAATAGCTTTAAACAAAGTTTGTCTTTCTTTCAATAATTTTCCTGCAATGACTGAGTTTCCATTCAAATCTTGCCACCCTCTCTCTAGTAATTCAATTTTACCACTCCACTTTCTTGTCCATTCTGTTATCTCTTCAACATTGCATGTCTCTATTATAGACAGTTTTACATTATAATTCATTTTATGTGACACTCACTCATTTATTTGACCAAAATAGAGGTTAATAGATAATAATCTATAATAGTCAAGCTTGTTGTCATATTGGTTAGATTTTCTAGATGTACAGAGATGTATTTCAGATGCACAGGTGTTCTTCAAATCTTTTAAAGACTGCAGAAGATGGCATTTTAAAAAGTTTTTAAAAGACAGGATTTTTCATGATAATGGGACACGGCTGCTTCTGGCAGCAATAGTCCATGACAAGAAAAGAATGGGCACCAACAGGCTCCTTACGGAAAGGGTTAACCCATTGGATGAAAAAAATGCTCTTGCCTGAACAGTTTGATTGAACTTGAAGGACCCATTGAAAAATGATGGCTAAATCTGACTTAAGAAGTTGGTACAGTCCTTTGGGGTTCCTGCTTCATAAAAGAGTCTTCAACACATTCTGTAGGACACACAAAAAAGTTACTGACAAGCTGTCAATATAGGCAAACCTGTCTAAAATTTCACATGTGTGAAAAAGTCTGTCAGATAATATGGGAAGTAGGCTAAAGATGGATGGTCCAACCATACCAAAAAACTTTGGGTGATTCTCTGGGAAATGAGATGTCTCTGTCAATTCTAGAGTTTTAAAAGTTGCTTACAATGCATTTCCTGTTTACTAGTTTATATTATATCCTTCTGAAGAATTTGATTCATGTGGGTATCCTCTCATGATGGTTTACATTGGAATGAATTTTTCTTTATTGATATAAATTCAGTTTTATTTTTGCAACATAATATATAGAAGTTTCTATTCTTGTTTGGGTTATTTTTTTCAATTTACTTATTGACAATGTAATAGAAAGTGCTATACCTTGAAAGATACTATTACAAGCTGTTTAGAAAAACTAACAAATATAGGTAGTAGCTAATCACTTCTACAAATCAAAAATTTATTCATGTTAGATGTTTCCTATGTAACTCAGGGATAAATTTTGGCAGATAGGTGATCTTCAAACACATCAGATATCTAAAGAAAATAGATTTTAAGTTATTTTAATAGCTCAAGACATTTTATGACATTGATATACATCTGCACCTGGAAACATCAATGACTACAGAGAAGCTGATAGACATCAAGGAATCTCGATATGGAGTTTGAATTCACTGTGGCAATTTTAGACACCAAGCAAGAAACTGCTTCTGCCACAACTGCAGAGAGTATGCTGTCCTCATTTGTCAGGAAGGAAACAAAAGAAGTGGACTGTTAGAATTTGACAAGATGATATTCGCCTGTTCTTCAATATTCACCTGTACAGAAATGTCTGTGAGATATTTTGCATCTGTAAGCTAAAGGCAGATGCCTCAGTGTTGCAGAGGAACCTTGGCTGAGTGTACCAGCAGTCCTCAGTCTCCTTCTGTTTCATAGTTTTAAAACTGTTCTTTTTGCACTTGCTGTTTACTCAGATATGTATTCTTCTCCTCAGGTCATTGAAACAATTGACGACTACATAGTTATAGTTTTACTGTTTTCATTGTTACCAAAATTAAAAAAAAACTGATAAAAGAGATGTAACATTTAAAAAAATTGAGAGATATGAATTGCTGCCATGTTTAACTGAGAAAATGATGTAAACAGAGAAAAAATATTTTTAGTTTGGTATTACAAGTTATTGTAGACTGTGATTTTGGAACAAATCTTTGTAAGCACCAAAAATGGGTGGCTACTAAAATATATTCCCCAATGTTGTCAAACACAGATGGAATGCGTTTTGTGAATTTAAGTCCTGATTTTGCTAATTCTATGGACTCCTGTACATGTAGGATCAGGCTGCCTTGTCTAGACCAATGTACAGTGAGGCTTTGGTTTTACCGAATTCCAAATGAGACCTAAATTAAAGACAGAACCTGACTGGTAAGAACCAGTACTGATAACTTTTTATAAGCATTCTTGGTCTTAGATAGCAGGGGTGTGTGCATTCAAATTGAACATGAAATAAGAACCAACTAGAAGAGTGATCTCAATTTCAACAGTGGAGCCAATTTCTGTGGTCATCTTGTAGAGCTCAATCTAACTGCTGATTTGCTTCTTCCTCCATAGCAGTAGCAGACAAACTGAGCGTGGACAAGAGAATGAATTTTAATTTACTTCAGAAATGGGTCATCTTAATGGGAGGGGGATTATAAACAATAATCATGATAACAATCTATTATAAAAAATAATCCATGATAAGTATGAGTGACAATTATTTACTGTTAGGGTCTACATATTGGCTATCAATAGAAAAGCCTTCATTTCAATCTTTATATTTCTGATTGTTATTCTGGCCTACTAACTGAAGCTTATTGCTGGCATTTTCTAATAGGCCAATTCAGATTCCACAAATGCAATTAATAATTATATGAATTATAGAATTTGTAGTGCATTTTAAATGTATGAATTTTAAATAGAAATTATGAAATAATAAAGATATTTTCTAAATGGGGATGTTATTTTAAAACCCAGTTCAGAAATGTACAAATTACATATATCTAGAAATGTCATGATAATTTTGCAAAACAAAATATATTTATTATTTCCAAATTTCAAAATTGTATGCATGCTTTTATTAGTGGTTCACATATGTGTACATGTTTTAACATTGATTTCAGAGTAATAATCTCTAATTCTTTTGACATGTTTTAAGATATTTTTATATAAGCATTTTAATTTTGAAAAAAATTCACCACATTGCCTTCACTAGATTTTCTCTGTAATCACCAATATCAGTACTCCATCCTGAGGTTATATATCTGTTCTCTATTTTCACTAACATCTGACTTCAGGGAAAAATGTGTGTGTGTGTGTGTGTGTGTGTGTGTGTGTGTGTGTGTTTTGAATTAGGGCATTATTCTAGCACATTGGCAACATTTCAAAGCTAGCATACATGAGAAAATCTATTTTCCCCCTTTCATCATTTCTATAAAAATTATAAACCATCCTACTCTTGGGAATATACCCAAGAGATGCCCTATCATACTACAAAAGCATTTGTTCAACTATGTTTATAGCAGCACTATTTGCAATAGCCAGAACCTGGAAAAAACTTAGGTGCCCCTCAATAGAAAAATGGTTAAAAAAGGTGTGGAACATAGACACATTAGAGTTTTTATCTGCTATATAAAAAAAAGACATCTTGAGTTTTGCATGCAAATGGATGGAAATAGAAAACGCTTTACTGAGTGAGGTAACCCAGACCTAAAAGGAGAAATATGGTATGTACTTACTCATAAATGTATTCTAGCCATAATTAAATGACATTGAGCCTATAATTTGTGATCCTACAGCAGTTAAATAAGAAAATGAACCCAAAGAAAATCATATAGTTATTCTCCTGGAAATTGGAAGTAGAAAAGCTTGTCAGGCAAATCTTGGCTGCACGGGGGTGGTGGGGAGGATGTAAGGGGAGATGGGTAGAGAGAAGGGAAAAGGGGAGGATTCGGGAGAACTTGGGGGAATGGGATGGGTGGGAGGGAGGAAGGGTGGATATGGGAGCAGGGAAATAAATATCTTAATTAAGGGAGCCATTTTAGGGTTTGCAAGAGACTTTATGCTTGAGGGGTTCCCAGGCCCAAAGAGAGGTCCCCAGATGGTTCCTTGGGCAGCAGAGGAGAGGGTGTCTGAACTGGACTTGTCCCATAGACACTGATGAATATCTTACATATCACCATAGAAACTTCATCTGGCAATGGATGGAGATAGAGACAGAGTCCCACATTGGAGCACTGGACTGAGCTCCCAAGGTCCAAATAAGGAACAGAAGGAGGGAGAAAATGAGCAAGGAAGTCAGGACCACGAGGGGTGCTTCCACCAACTGAGATGGTGGGATTGATCTAAGGGGAGCTTACTAAGGCCAGCTGGATTGAGAGTGATGGAACATGTGATCAAACTGGACACTCTGAATGTGGCTGGCAATGAAGGCTGACTGAGAAGTCAAGGACAATGGCACTGGGTTTTGATTCTACCGCTTGGACTGACTTTGTGGGAGTCTGGTTTGTTTAGATGCTAGCCTTTATAGACCTGGATGGAGTGGGGAGGACCTTGGACTTCTCACAGGGCTGGGAATCCTGACTGCTTTTCAGATTAGAGAGGGAGGGGAAGGTGGGGAAGTGGAGGGAAAAGGGAGGCAGGGAGGAGGTGGAAATTTTTAATAAATAAATAAATTAATTAATTATTTAATAAAAATATAAGTCATTCTCATATTTTGAATTCATAATATTCCTCAGAATACAGTAGAACATTCTCTGGATTTTGTAATGAAACAATTACATACGCAAATTTACACAATTTAAATTCAATAATACAAATATACATATACATAAATATAAATCAATTACTATTTGTATGTGTTAGCATAATAGCAGGCCACAGTCTTGAAATGTGCCACATGTGGTATAAAAACAGGCAAAAAAATCTTAGCAATTCCTTCATTCACTGTATATGCTTCATGTCCTGGTATAATATGATAGTGTTAGTATACCAGATTTTTTTACACGTATATATTATAAATAGATCCAATTGTTAATATTTCAAATTACCAGTTTATGGACAGAGCCTTCAATGAGTCTGTTACTTTTTTGAACATAAAAGCAGAATATAACATAAGGGTTATTATTTGGAGTAAACAAAGAAGTTTTTATATAAAACTCACTTCTCTACAACTTCCTTTCCTCTGATTCTATTTTTTGCATTTTTACAGATTCTACAATTTTTGTCTGCCTCCTGAACTAAAACTGTAGGATCACTACAATGTCTTTGATGTTCTTATATAATCCACACATATATCAAATAAGAGCAACATTCAGAAGTCTCCCATACAAAAATACATAGAAGGAAATAAAATTAAGTTTTACTGTTTATCTTAAAAATAAAGTATTTAAATAACTGTTTACACTATTAGGATCTGAATGTCAGTCTCTTAAATCATGATTATAGCTATAATTTCTACTTACACTCATCCTAAAATATTACTGTCAAAACCACAACTAACAAGAGTACAACATATTAAGGTTAAATGTGTGATTTTCCGGTTACTTCAGATGTCATAATTTGCCAAAATTTAGCTCTTTGAGGTATTACTGGTTTCATATGCATAGATATGTCTAAATTTTTACACTTATATTTTTTAAAAATGCAGATATATAATTGACAAAGGGAAAAATTTGCCAAATGCAGCAATCGAGCCTACTCCATATTGTTAGGGAGATTGTGGTAAAAAATAATCATAAACTTCCTCTGCAACTTTTCTTAGGAATATAATTTCTAACTCGGTCCTAAATATTTATCTGTAGACCTACAAGACACATCGGCTATAACTTGCAGAAAAAAAAAAACAGATAAAGTTAAAGTATTAAAGAACAAAACTTTAGAAATCTTAAATGCCTATTAAAATTAAATGAAAGCAAGAAAACAATGAAAAATGCTTAGCACAATGACATCCCTCATTGAAATGTCAAAAGAGATGGAAAACTCTCTAAATTAACACAATTACCAGAAAAGCCACTGACAAATGTTGGAGGCTAAGAAGAAAGGATCATTTTCTACTGTATAGTAATATTGATAGGCTTTTTTTATTAGAAAGGTCAGTGTTAAATTAGTTATATAAAATCAAAACAGTGAGTATTCAGTATGGAATTCTGATCTGTACAATCATATCTACACAATAAAATATAATAATTTTTGTGTGGAGAGTTACTGCTCCCTGATTCAGTTTCGCACATCTGTGGTGCTTGGCTTCTCATGCTGCTCTGATCTGTCAAATACTAACTCTCCAAGAGGTTAGGCTTCATTGTTCCCATGTCCTGAATATTCTGACTTTTCTTCTTGTTGCTATTAGGGACTTTATTCCTGACCATAGTTATTATCTAGTAAGTTGCCTCATTAACTATGTACACGAGGAGAATTTCCTCCTTTTCCTTATCCTTTATTTACCTGGATTTTTCCCTTGAATAAAGAAGACTTGATCAAAATCCTGTCTTGTCTCCATCTCCTGTGTCTCTTTTCACATCTCATTCTCACTTCCACTCTAGGGATGCATTGACTGAAGGTGTGTCAGGGTAAATTGGTGCCCATCGTTTGGCTGGAACATGGGGAATTCAGTGAAGAAGCTGTTCAGAGACACACATGGAAAGTGAAGAATAAGTAAGAGGAAGAGAAGCACAGGAACCTGCTGTGTGTTCTAAAACTCGGTAAGCTGAACACCGATCACGGGACAATAACTTAGCATGAAATGAGACATGCATTCAAGACATGGGGTGGGGGTAAATATTAAAATTAAAAGTTAAGGTTTTTTGAGTACATAAAAGATGTTTATAGATGAGAAAAATTGATAGAGAGTAAGAGAGGCTCTTGAAGATTACTATTAAACATTTGGGCAAAGAAATTTCAATATAACTGTCTATTTTCTTAGAATTAATAAATTTTGGTCTTAGAGGCATTATGATTTTATAGTTGACAATTTTTGGGGATAGAAGAGAAAGTATTATTAAAAGATAAGGTATAGAAAATGAATAAAAAGGAGCCTAAATATTAGCAATGGCAAATATGGGTTTTTAGATTTGAGAAGGCTCAAATTAATATAGCCAGCAACAATCCTGTGCTAAGGGAAATTGTTTTTCCTGTGTTAACAGGCAAGTGGGGCTTGTAATAACCCTAATCATCAGGCTAATACCCCAGTTGAAATACATGAATGACTGAGAGAAATAGGCATGGAAGCATTGGAGCATCTTTGCCGCATGGGAGAGAACTATGGTTGTTGGATTATAGTTATACAGAAATCTAATGAGCCTTATATTGAATTCCTAGCTCGGCTAAAACAAACAGTAGAAAGAACTCTATTTGGAGAAGAAGCAAGGAAATAACTTCTTAAAATGCCAAGCATATAAAAATGCCAATGTGTGTTATAGTGAGCTAAGCTATCAGTTTAGGAAACAGGAAATATTAATAATTATAGGAATGAATGAAAAGACATTCCATCTGAAAGTAGAAAACTGCAATTGGTTGCTGAAACTATGACCACCAATTTTTATAATCTGCAAAAAGAAAATAAACATTTTAAAGATTTAACATGTTTGGAAATCGGCAAATCAGTTTTTACCAAAGAAGCTCAGGCAAAAGTAAAGTTAGTTAAAAAGGGTATTCATAATGCCTTTTGAATAGTTTATAAACTCTGATCACATGCAAAATATCTAGAGATCTGACATTTGAAAATTTGGAAATGCTCTAAGGGATCATTGGATACTTTTTCCTATTTTCAAGAGGAACGTGGACATTTACATACTAATGCTAATCATCCATATGTTCAATATAAAAATCCATTTTGAGAAGCAAATCATAGTTTAAAGTCCATTACATTTTAATACAGAAAATTGAAATTTTAAAAAGGAAGATTTTTGTATGGAAATAATGTGAGATATTTGGAAGCATTAGGGTAAATTTACATTAATTCATATTAAATTTATCAAATCTGCCCCAAAGGGATATTCTCACTAGGGTAGAGAAATATTTTGCTTATACTTCAAATGTTCAACTAGCAGAAAAATTGCCAAGATGCTGAATAGCATTCTGCATTGCTAATGGAGAAAGGGAGATGGTATCGCAATCTCTCTCTGCAGGATGAGTAACAATTATGAATCCTGAAGAAGACATTCCAATATTGGCCATGGTACAATTATATTCATGGAAGCGAAATTGACAACATTGGTCTTCACCACGATCACAAACTGGGGGTCAGGTGAAATCTCTTGTGCCCTATGGTCAGATTATTGTCCAGCAGTACAAAAGATGGGTTACAGCCGAAAATTGTTTTCTGACTGTATGTGCTCTGTTAATTGTCTCTTCTGTTCAGGGATCAGCTATAAGTTATTGTGTTTATATCCCTTGTACACATAGGTTAAAGCCTGTCTTTTGGTGAGATACTGATGTTTTAGTGTATAGTACTGTAAGCATCCTCTCTCCTCCTTGAAATGACTTGACTTATCTGAATAATTTTGATGGGACCTCTTATAATATTACTTATAAGGATGATAGAAAGCCAATAAGCTTTGGAAATTGTCCTTGTTTATCAGTGGGATTACATTATTACAACCTGGTATTAAAATAGGCATATCTCATACTTGTCTTCAAAGACTTTCAGCATGGTCCATTAATAGACCTGGGAAATTACAAATTATCATATCCTGTATGTCCAGATATTACGTATCATGGTTTAAAGTATCAGCCATTACTTTGGGAGACTTGTTTGGGAAAATTTGGCAAAATAGTTCAAAATAAATAGATCCATTGGGGAGCATATGGTCAATTTATTAACACATGTTATGAATGGAATATTATCACTTGTAATTTGCTGAATGCTATCAGGTTGAATTGAGCCGAGAATGAAATGATAACAGGAAGACATCTCCTGGCATGGGGAGATAGAGGAATCAGTGATAATCGCATTGCCTTACTCACAGCTCCTACTGCAATTCAGGAGATTGTTCCTGCCTTAATATGTGTTCAGCATTTAAATGGCTCATTTTTTGCAACAGGTGTATCTGTTACTACTTACCAAATTTCCCTTATTTGGAAGTACTAATATTACTGATTGTTTGCCAATACCACATGTATTTTTTGTTGGAAGAATTAATTCTACAACTGCAATTGATTGTTATGATTGTCAATTGCATTTATATATTAATACCTCTGATGAGTTTAACCCTCATAATCAATCTCTTATGATATTACAACAGCATACACATATTTGGCTGCCTTTTACTTGGGTCATTCTTGGGCTCCAAATTCTCTGGTTAATATTGTAAAATTCTTCAAAAAGATATTAAAAAGAATAAAGCACATGTTCAGTATAGTAATAGCTGTAATTCTTAATTTTATTGCTGTTGTTGCTTCTGCTTCTGTGGCTAGTTTTGCTTTACATATGTCCTTGCAGACAAAACACTTTGTAGAGTAATGACATAAAGACTCTCATGTACTCTGGATAGATAAAGCTCAAGTAGGTGCTCGGCTTCAGACAGAGATTGATGTATTTAAGAAAACTATGGGATGGTTGGGAAAGAAATATCTATCTTTACAAGAACAAATTCCCTTGCATTGTGATTGGAAATCAACCATTTTTTGCATTACTGATTTGTCTTATAATGATTCTTTACATAATTGGAAGGTTATTTAAGCTTATCTTTTGGACAATATCTCTACTCAATCTCACATTGATCTCTCACGTGATGATATAGGATTTACATTTGGTAAATCATATCCTTATTTCGATGCCTCCACCATTGCACAAATTTTTGCTGACAAATTTACATGTCCTAATAGAATTTTAGAAAGTATTCTTCATATCTCCAGTTGTATGCTTATTGTAATCATTTTCATGTTTCTTTTATTCTTGAATATGTATGAATATTTTATTCAACCAATAAATATGCAAAAATTTACATATTTTATAGTTAAAACATCTTTTGGCATCAAATAAAAATGGGGAAGGAGAAAGTTCTGGGAACACAATTGGCCTAGAGTGCAGGATCCTCCTGAGACAGATGCGACGAAGTAGAGAAATAGTTGTCTGGCAGACCAAGCATAGATGAAAACATACTTTCTCTGCCCATTTCTCAAATGTTCTGTCAGAATCTGTACCCTATAAGGAAGTGCCCTTTGAGTTCAGTTCATCACACATCACCGGGCATAATGTTGGAAGTGCTTTGCTTCTGTATACTTTTACTTTCTTTCAGTGTATTTTTATTTAATTTGGCCAATACCCAAAACCCTACTAGAAGCTTTATGTTGGCCTCCTTATAAATGCCATGGAGGCATTAGCAATGTGTCCCCTACCTTCTTCCCTTGTAAGCATCCTTGCTTGGCTTATTAATTTTGTTTCGCTAGGATCATTTATTTTAATTTGATGGCTTTAATAGAACAATAGTTGCATGAGGCAACTAACATGTAAAGTATACAAGAAATTTTAAAATATACAGGTCAATTATAATAATTAGACAGAGCCAACATTAAAAAATATATAACAATGTTTAACTGGTAAGATCATGCACACATGAGGTCCACAGATAATTGCCTTTAAACTTGGTGTGATGGGCTGGTTAGCGAGATTCATGTAATGCGAGGATGTATACTTATGTTAAGCATGCTACCTAAGGCAGGAACAGAAGCAAAAGCAGTTCTGTCTTCCTATGATGAATAAGGGTGGTACTACAGGAGCTTTTCCCAACCTAAGACGGGGACAGTCCCCTCAACTGACTTTCAGCTGTCTAAAATAAATAAAAATAAAATGTGGAACCTGTGGGAGACTTACTGCTCCCTGAATCAGCTTCTCCCAACCTGTTGTGCTTCTCTTCTCATTCTGTTCTGATCTGTCAAATACTAACTCTGCAAGGAGTTATTGATCCATTGTTCCCATGTTCTGAACATTGTGGCTGTTCTTTATGTTGAATTAGGGATTTTTAAGCCTGAAGATTAGATCATGATTAGGTTGCCAATGTGTTGCTTAGTTACCCATGTTCACAAGAAGAATTTTCTCCTTTCCCTTACCCTATATTATTCCCTGGAATAAACAAGACTTGATCAGAATCCTGTCTTGTCTCCAATGCCTGTGTCTCTTGTCGCATCCCATTCTCACTAACCCCTATAGGGTCTCATTTGATTTACCTGAGGGGCAGTGAAAAATTTGTTATATTATAGGGCTTATTCTGATAATTTTAGTATAGATATATTTTCAAAGAAAAAAACAAATTGAGTATAAAAAAACATAAATACAGTACTCATGTATAAAATTCTAAACTACATTAAGAAAGTAAACACATACATGCATATGTATGTATAAATATATTTATGCATAATCAATCTCATACATGTACATATACATAAACTTATATAAACATTAGAAAGTAATATAGGCTTCACAATATTGTAGGAGAGACATTGTCAAACTGAACTTCTTATACTCTGAGGCATATCATCTATTTCTCACTAAGATCAAAATAGTGTGTCATTATATTTGTTAATTGGGTGAAGTCATGGCTATAGGTACAAAACTAGACATTCACAGACCATTTCAAACATATGCTTATAATGATAATACAGTGGAAAGAACTTTCTTTGGAAATTTCTACATACATCGATCAGTATAGAATGTTAATACATTTCCTATTATGAGTAATTTAAATCGGATGACTCTTTGTTCTATGATTGCAGATTAACCCTCCTATTAGCTACATGACAAAAATAGAAAATAGTAAGAAGTCTTCAGAAGTATTTTCATCATAAAAGTCAAAAAATCAGGACAGAAATCAAGTAAATATTGCTATTAAGATGATATGATGGAAAGAATAACTCAAATAGCCTTAATGGCTAGGAATCTATGACAGACTTTTATAATAATAATATATTTTATTCTTCCATCATCTAATGCAATATTGATATGCTCATATATCTGAGAATCATTTGACCCTCATAAGAAATTTTCTTTCATACTAGTAGGAAAATAGCATACGCAGGGAAGATTTTTCTATAGAAAATAAAATGCTATGTAGTACTATGTTTTGATGTTTCATGTCTGTAAACCTACTTGAAAGCTTCATACACTTATATTTTAAGGATGGCAGAAATATTGTGACAGATTCAAGTGGAGGGTTTTGATTCTAAAGTACCAATGTTTTCCAGTCTCAACATTACTAGCAGACATACAGGTTTAGAGTCTGAGATGAATTTACAAGATAATATATCCACTTTTGCAAAGCATATAGAAACAAGACACACAATAACAAAGAAATATATTCTGTTAATTATTTTCAATTGAAGTATGTAATACTAGAACCCATCATCAATAAACACTTGGTTTCCCCAAAAGCTTATGCTGTCTGATTTCCTAATTAGGAATGGGCCTAAATTGTGTAAATATCATGTACATGAGAATTTATAAGGAAAAACACAAAGACTTGTTCAGCCAAAACAGGATGTTTGAGCATGTGAGAACCTAAAATGCAAGAGGATGGTAAGAAATATGTTTCCTCTTCTTTTCCTTATTCTAAATTCTTTAGTCTTTGGTGACTGATACAGAAGTGCTTACAGATTTTACTATATAACATTTCCAATGAGTCTAAGTTTTTATGTAAAAAAACCCTTCAATGCCATTCCCATTTTCACAATGAAACTCCATAAATAGAGTAAAGGGCATGACTCCCCATGACACTGTCAGATACTGAAACCAGAATCGATATATTTTCTTGCAGATACTGCAGTGTTTCAAAACTGAAAAGTGGTACCACAAGTTCAAAGGGAAGGAGAATTTTCATAAACAGGGATAGACATGATGCACATTCAATAACAAGTGACTCAGGACTGTAAAAGCAGGAATAAACCATTACCTGACTGCTAATATCCCTGGCCTTTTTCTCATAAATATGTCAAGAGCAGTATGCCGGGTCTGGGCCCTGTACATTCAGGGTTCAGGTAAAAACATTTGGAGCAGAGAACTAGCAAATTCCCAGAGGCTGACTAGGAAGGGCCTGGCAATATTGTTATCTCTCCTTGTTTCTGACTGAAGGAGTGTGTGCATTCAAATTTTTTCCTGAACAATGAGGAGGGTGATCTCAATTCCACCAATAGGAACAAAGCCTGTGGTTACCTTGGAGACCTCCATCAGAGCTGCTGACACATTTCTACCCCGATCTCTATGTTTCTTCTGACAGAAAAAATGAAAGTAAAGTGAAAGACAGGAAAAAATGTAGTTTACCTAGGACCAGAATTCAATTATCAAAAAGGAGAAATCATTGTGAGTTAACTAGGATGTGATCACATATCAGACTTCTTGGGTCTGTATTCTGCCTATCTACCTGAAATTTCCATTTCTCCCTGCTGATGGCTGATTGTGATACTGTGCTGCCGATTGCGGCTTCCTGGTATCACATTCAGAAATGTCATGTCAGGACCCCAGTATAGTGATGGGAGAATCAGACCCTTGAAATTTTCATATTTCCAGGTACCTGAGGCAATTTACCGACATAGCATTTATCCTAGTGTGGCCTCCAAAGATGCATAAGATCAGCACAACCTGGTTGTTGTCCGGTAGAGACATTTTAAGAAAATCTTCATTTCAGAAAATACAGAACCTAAGGCTAACCTAGGAATCACAGATTTTACGGCTGAATCAGTGGCTTCAGACTAGAGCACATTTCCTCCACTGCAAACAGAAACGGGTGACTCTTCGCAAAAATTTCTTGCTTTCCCTATTGCTTCTGTATCCTGCAGTTCTCTGGGACACATTTTCTTCTCTGGTGTTGTTTTCGATGAGGCTTTGACTAAAGTCCAGCCTTTTGCAGGACTTTAGTCAAAGCCCCACTTGCAAAATTCCTCAGTGCAGACCTTTTTATGCCATGTAGGAACCAATAAGGACAGCGATCTCAAACCGAGGACAGGAAAGCACAGGACTCCATTTAACATGATTATGTCATCCAGAGCAGATGAGTCATCTGTGTCTCCCTCCTCTCTGCATGCTGTCAAAAGAATCTGAGCAGTTGACAGGGAACACAGGATAAAATTTAATTTACCCTGGTTTTGCCTCTAGTTAACAATCTACAAAATTGTCAAAATGAGACAAGTTGAGGGAGCCAGCAGCCGTTTTTGCCTCGATCTGCCTATATACATATAGAACTTCCTTCTTGTCTAGAGATTTTTGATTGTGAATCTGGGATGCCTATTTATCTGTCTTCTGATATTTTGTGATTGGTTTTTTTGCCTGCTTATGTGTGTGGTTTTTATACAGTCGATGTATAATTCAATGTTACTCATAATTAGATATAAGGAATTTTATACAAATATAATATACAACTAAAACCAAATTTTGAAGTCAAGATATCTTTAAAACATATATATATATATATATATATATATATATACACACACACACACAAACAGCACATATTATGAAATCCCCCTCTCTCTGTACTTAACTCATTTAAAGTCTGTTGTGATAGTTCTTTCTGTTTGTGTGTTGCATTCATTGCTAATGAATAAGGAAACTGCCTTGGTCTAGTTGGTGGGACAGAACTTAGGTAGGCAGGGAGTAGACAGAACTGAATTCCGGAAAAGGGGAAGAGTGAGAGATGACATGGATCTCCTGCCTGAGACAATACTGGTTAGAATTTTGCTGGTAAGCCACAGTCACACCACGATATACAGATTTAATAGGAATGGATTAAACTAATATGCAAAAGTTACCAATAAGAAGTTAGAGTTAATGGAACAGGATGTGTTTAAATGAATACAGGTTTGGATGATTATTTCAAGTAAAAGCAAGATGACCGGCCAGGGCTCACTCTCCATGCAACAATAGTCAAAAATGAAAGAAAAAACAATAATTACATAATTCAGACTCCCTGTGTATTTTCTATCTTTCCATGACTTATTCTTCTTTACTCATTTATTCTATTACTATCTATACTCTGTCTATTTAACGTATTCTTCTTTACTCATTTATTCTATTACTATCTATACTCTGTCTATTTAACGACTTTGTTTTATTTATTTTCAAACTGATGTTTCTTTTTATAGCTTAACTGTTTTCTGACCAGGAGCCTTTTTATATGCTCTGTAGGCATGGCTATGTATTATGGGAGCGAGTATTTGAACAGCCTTTGCCTTGTTGTCGGATTGATGACTATCTTAAAAGTCATCATAGAACCTGCATCCAGCAACTGATGGAAGCAGATGCAGAGATCCACAGACTATCACTGCTCTGTGCTTCCAAAGTACAGTTGAAGAATGGGGTGCATGAGAATCCATGCAAAGGGATTAAGGTCATAATTGGAATACCCGCTAAATGAGTTTACATGGGCTAATGGAAGCCGCCTAAAACCTCTGGCCTGAGAGTGAGGGAAACAGCATAGTACCAAACTAAGTGCTCTGAATGTTAAAGAGAGATGTATGGCTGGAGAAGACTTTAGGGTCTGAGGCAGTGGGACCTGGACTTACCCATCTTGTGTTATGATTTTAGGGAAAACATTCTCTGGAAAACAACCTAGCAAAGTCTAGATATAGTGGGAACTAAATAAAAATAAAATTAAAATAAACTATGAAATGCTAATATGAATAAAACAAATACCTAAGAAATTGCATGTTTTACTGATGTATCTTTCTAAGGTACCAGGTAAACCATATGATTCAAGCAATAAAAATACATAAAAATCAAAAGAGAGCATTACATATAAATTAGTGTTATTTAAATATGATTTTCTTTTGAATCATTGCAAGTAATAGACAAAAGGCAATGTGTACTACTTGAATATTTTCCTGAACTGTTTTTTTTTCTCATGGGAAACAATTAAAGTCACAGTGTTTTTAGTCTTTAGATTGTTTTATATGCTTACTTCATGTCACACAATGAGATGGGCAGCCTGACTAAGAAAATGGGCCTGGTCATTAATCCCATACTTTAACGCACTTGTACATCGCAGCCCAGCTTGTGGTTAGATATTCTGCATCAGCTCAGTGGGTTAAACTTCCATGATCATGTGGTTGTTCTTTAGTTTCTAGACATGAGCATTCAGGATGTAATCATTACTGAGTAAGGGAAATAAGTAAGGAAAATATATATTTCAGACTAAATACACAAATATAATACTATATGCCCACATTATTATGAGTAAATTTAATCATAAAACTTATCAGATTGCTAACAAGGATGGCACTTTATGGCTCCATCAGCATTAAAATAAAATGTATTGAAAGGCAGTGTGTATTAACTATTCAAAAACAGGTTATGCAATATTCCTTTATATTTTGGGATTATATGTCATTTTGATTGATTTAAGAAAGATCCTGAGTAGACTGTGGCTCAGAAAGACTCTAGACAGACTGGTGTGTGTCTTTTAGTATGCATTACCAATGTTATTGCAGTTCTTTATTGGTTTTTAATATGTAATTATGAATTTAATGAGATACTATTGATGAATCACTGAAAAGGTGGAATTTATATAATTGCTTTCTTTTTATTCATTTTGCATTTTACACTTCTCACACTGACTCCTCTTCCCTATGTTTGCCGCCCCAAAACATATTCTCATCAATTGCTCCCAAAGGTAAGGCCACCTATAAAAAGGAAACATAGCCTGGCACATTAAGCTGGGGCAGTTCCTAAACACTCCCATATGAAGATGAGTTAAGCATCCCAACTTAGGGAATTGTCTCCAAAAATTAGATTTTGAACCAGAAACAGATCCTGCTCCCCCTCCAAGGCCCCTTAAATATTCCAAGCTGCACATCTGTCTCCCACATACAGATCACCTAAATCAGTGGAAAACAGGTTTCACAGCTATTGGTGTGGAGTTTATTATTTCCCATGAGCTTGGTTTAGTTCTCTCTAAGTTTCCCTCTCAGGATCTTAAACCTCCCTTGCTTCTGTAATTCCTGCTCATTTGGCATTTTGTTATTTCCTCATACCATTGAAATGCTTCTCCTACACAAGCCTCAGTACTATATTCTAATGTCACAAAATTTATTGTATGTAAGATCAATTCACATATTGGTGCTGATCTGATCTTCAAAGGCCCAAGAATTTTTGTGCATTGTAAATTGTAATTTTCAAAGGCCAAAGATTCTAAAAGTATATGTCTTTCTTCAGGGTCTGTTACTTCTACTTATAAAACCTTAATTTTTGTAAAAGGTCAATATAGAATTCTTTCTTGACCTGCTTAACCCTGGTATACTATTCAATCCTTTTACCTGATTCCTGAATCCTCTCCCAAAATATGCTAAGTAAGTGTGAGCCATAAGATACTATTACTTGCTTAATTTCCTTTAGATTACTCATACCTACAAGTTGTCATTTATATTATTTGACTGTCTTAGGGTATTTTGTACTGGATGACTTCTCAAAGGAGATAACTGGATAAGCTGTGGTTTCAATGCAGAATTCTACCAGAATTTCCTGGAAGAGCTAATACCCACACTCCTTAATGCATTTCACAATATAGAAACAGAAGAGTCATTACCAAACTCTTTTTATGAAGCTGCAGTTACCCTGATTAAAAAAATACCTAAAGACACAACCAAGAAAGAGAATTACAGGCCAATCTCACTCATGAACAAAGACGCAAAAATTCTCAATAAAATACTGGCAAACCGAATCCAAGAACACATTAGAAAAATTATCCATTATGATCAAGTAGGCTTCATCCCAGAGATGCAGGGCTGGTTCAACATACTCAAATCTATCAATGTACTCCATCATATAAATAAACTGAAAGAAAAAAACCATATGATCATTTCATTGGATGCTGGAAAAACATTTGACAAAATTCCACACCCCTTTATGATAAAGGTGTTGGAGACATCATACCTAAATATAATAAAAGCAATATACAGCAAGCCGACAGCTAACATCAAATTGAATGGAGAGAAACTCAAAGCCATTCCACTAAAATCAGGAACACGACAAGGCTGTCCACTCTCTCCATATCTCTTCAATATAGTGTTTGAAGTTCTAGCAATAGCAAAAAGAAAACATTAGGGGATCAAGGGGATTAAAATTAGAAAGGAAGAAGTAAAATTTTCATTATTTGTAGACCACATGATAGTATACATAAGCAACCCAAAAACTCTACCAAAGAACTCCTACACCTGATAAACACCTTTAGTAATGCGGCAGGGTACAAGATCAACTCCAAAAAATAAGTTGCCCTCCTATGCACAAAGGATAAAGAAGCAGAGAAGGAAATCAGAGAAACATCACCTTTCACGATAGCCACAAATAGCATAAAATATCTTGGGGTTACTCTAATCAAGGAAGTAAAAGACCTATTTGACAAGAACTTTAAGTCTTGAAAGAAAGAAATTGAGGAGGATATCAGAAAATGTAAAGACCTTCCCTGTTCTTGGATTGGGAGAATCAACAGTGTTATAATGGCAATTCTACCAAAAGCAACCTATAGATTCAATGCAATCCCCATCAAAATCCCATCAAACTTCTTCAAGGACCTTGAGAGAACAATAATCAAGTTTGTATGGCAAAACAAAAAACCCAGGATAGCCAAAACAATCTCATACAATAAAGGAACTTCTGGAGTCATTATCATCCCTAACTTCAAACTCTATTACAGAGCTACAGTATTGAAAACAGCTTAGCATTGGCATAACAACAGAGAAGTCGACCTATGGAATCGAATAGAAGATCCGGATATTAACCCACAAACCTATGAACACCTGATTTTTGACCATGGAGATAAAGGTATGCAATGGAAGTAGGAAAGCATCTTTAACAAAAGGTGCTGGCATAACTGGATGTCAACCTGTTGAAGAATGAAAGTAGATCCATATCTATCACCATGCACAAAACTCAAGTCCAAATGGATTAAAGACATCAACATTAATTTGACCACTTTGAACACGGTAGAAGAGAAAGTGGGAAGTAGTCTACAAGACATAGGCACAGGAGACCACTTCCTAAGTAGAACCGCAGTAGCACAGACAATAAGAGAATCAATGAATAAATGGGACCTACTGAAACTGAGAAGCTTCTGTAAAGCAAAGGACACTGTCAGTAAGACAAAAAGGCTACCTTCGGACTGGGAGAAGATCTTCACAAACCCCTCAAAAGACAAACGTCTGATATCCAAAAAAAAAACAAAGAACAAAAGAAACTAGACACTAAAACTCTATTGAACCCTATTAAAAAATGGGGTACTGAACCGAAAAGAGAATTCTCATCAGAAGAACTTCGAATGGCCAAAAGACACTTAAGGTCATGCTCAACCTCCTTAGTGATCAGGGAAATGCAAATCAAAACAACTTTGAGATACCATCTTACACCTCTCAGAATAGCTAAACTCAAAAACACCAATGATATCCTATGCTGGAGAGGATGTGGAGTGAGGGGAACACTCATCCATTGTTGGTGGGAATGCAAACTTGTGCAGCCGCTGTGGAAATCAGTGTGGCAGTTTCTCAGGAAACTGGGATTCAACCTTCCTCAGGACCCAGCAATTCCATTCTTGGGAATATACCCAAGAGAGACCCTATCATACTACAAAAGCATTTGTTCAACTATGTTCATAGATGAACTATTTGTAATAGCCAGAACCTGGAAACAACATAGGTGCCTCTCAATGGAAGAAGAGTTAAAGAAGGTGTGGAACATATATACATTAGAGTTTTACTCAGCGATAAAAAACAATGACATCTTGAATTTTGTATGCAAATGGATGGAAATAAAAATGCTTTAATAAGTGAGGTAACCCAGACCCTAAAAGAGGAATATGGTATGTACTCACTCATAAGTAGATTCTAGCTATAGTTAAAGGACTTTGAGTCTATAATTCGTGATCCTAGAGAAACTAAATAAGAAGGTGAACCTGGAGAAAATCACATAGCTATCCTTCTGGATACTGGACGTAGACAAGATTGCCAGGCAAACTTGGGTGCATGGCGGGGAGGGGGGGATGTAAGGGGAGATGGTCATGGTTAGGAGATGGGAGAGGGGGAAAATTGGGGAAGGCTTGGCAGAAAAAGACGGGGGGGGGGAGGAAGCCTTGATATGGGAGCAGGGAAGTATATATGTCAACTAAGGGAGCCATTTTAGGACTTGCAAGAGACTTGTTTCTGGATGGGTGTCACTCCAGACCTCGACCAGCAAGGACTGATGCAACACCAAGAGTCTTCGAGCAAGCTGCTTTATTGCAGGATCTCAGTTACAGCTTAGGGGTAATAATGTCTTCTTCCCTGAACCCTCCTTGTAAGCAGCTTATAAGCCTCTGTACTCCAATAATTGTTAGCTACATGGGCATAGCTCATCGGCTCCCTGGCAACTGCAGACACTCGTCAGAGGAGCTGTGGTCCGATGCCAAATAGGTAGTTGTTTACTCCAAGGTGGCCGTTAGAATGGCTAAGAGCCAGTGCCATCTTTTAGGCACGGTTGGGGAGTCATGTGGGGGAGGTGAGCAGTGCCCCACATTTCCCCCTACTCTATATATAAATGCAGCAGGTGAAGGCAGGGGACCAATCTCCGCCACAGAAGGAGCGCGCTATCCGGCTGATCCAGATGTCATCCATCCAGATGGCCAGTAACCTTCCTGATGACCTTTTTGCAGAGATGGGAGAAAGATATCTATCCATATGCAATCAGACATGCCTTCCTCAGATGACTCAAGGTAGTCAAATGAATGCAGTATTCTTCTGACAGCCTGTGCAGGGCTCAGTTATTGTAAGCCAGGCATCTGGGGACTGTCCAGCATCCAACGCGGCTAGAGATTGCACCATCATGTTGGTGTTGCATTGCTTGAGGACCTAATATTGCATATGCATCACAGACAAAAAAAGGAAACTACTAATAGGAGACAGTGTGCTGCTCTCACCCCAGCCCATTCTTTGAAGTAGCCAATGGCGGAGGTAATCCAGGAAGACAGTCTCTCAGCTAGAGTGGAATCGATTCAGGTGGAATTGATGACAACAAAAGCTTCTCGAAGCCTTTCCAACATTCTAAAATCTTCAGTCCCATTGCCTAGGAGATAAGAAGGAAATTCTCGGGTAAGATTAGCCCCATGAGTAAAATTAAAAGCAAGTATCATTGTGGCATTCTGCAAAGGAAGAATTACCCAATAAAAACAAAAACGGTGGGTAAACAAAACAAAAATGGTAGGTAAAGGCACACAGGGGCTGATGTATAGGAGTACAGCCTTGATGGAATATCAAGAAAGACAATGGATGAAAAGGACACCAATAGGAATTTAGGAAAGGCATACATTATTCCCCATTGGGGCACCATCATCACAATGGGTATCATCAGGAGGCTCATCATAAGTATTAATGTCACTGTCTTTTAAAGGCTGAATGATCTTGCATACCAATCACTCTGGCACCCAGAGAGGATCTTTATGAGTATGTCCCATTTGCCCACAGCCATAACAAGTGCCTGATTTGGGCCTCGCTCCTTGGGTAAGTCTCACAACTGCTGCGGCTAAGCCTGAATTAGAGAGGGGACCCCCTACCTCTCTACGTACTCGAAGCCAGCTCTCTAATTCTTTAGTTTTATGTGGTGTAATAACATCTCTGCACTTCTTTGTGGCTTGTTGAATTGCTTAAGCATGGGCATCATGGCATCAGGATCATTAAACAGCCTAACTGCTGCCTCTACCATACGTGCTACAAAATCTGAAAACGGCTCTTCTGCTTTTTGGATAAGCTTAGTAACATTGTGTCCCGCGCTATCGTCTTGCCAGCAAGAACCACACGGGACACTAGGATCCTTCTGAAGAGAACCTTTAATGCATTTTGAGAGAGAGAGAGAGCATTAGCTAACATGGCCAGGGACCCCTAAATGAGGGAACCCCTCCTTTATATAGGAAACAGTCCTTGCTTCGGACGTGTCACCCTTGGATTGGCCCGCTGCCCATTAGCCCAGGTGAAGCCTCGGGAGTAGGCAGGGACAGCAGTGGAAAGTTACCGAGCACATGTGCATTCACCTGGCAGTGAAACCGGATGCCAGCACCATCTTGTAATGGAGCATGTGGATGCGGCCCTTCACATCTCCCCCTTTTTTTACTTCTTTGCAGAAAGGCAACTCCCTCAGAAGGCAAAGGTAGAGGTCACACTTCCCAAAGTGGAAACATTAAAATGGGCTTACATGGAATCTGCCCCTAGGTTCATGACATCTGGAACTTAACCTGCCTGCCCTCTGCCATTTTTCTGGGAAAGGGAATATGCGGCAGGGAACCCTTATGCAGGGTGACATATCTCTCAGAGAGGGCCATTTTCTGTGTGATGCTCTTTAGCTCGACAACCTTTAGGGCTAGCTAAGCCAAACATTCCACCCTGTGCCATGGACCACTGTCCTAGGGGTGTAGGAGCTGGTTGGCATAAACCTTACTGCTTCAACATAGATAACCACCCATAAGCAGAGGTTCCCTGTTTCAGGGCAGCCAGCACTGGTGCAATAACCATTTTGTCCCTATGACTTTGGGATTTGAGTCAGCAGACCATCCAGAGGGGAAACATTATTCCATAGCATAGGGCTGCTCCAAAACATTTCCATCCCCACCCATTCTTTGAAGTAGGGGATGAAGGAAACGACCCAGGACTGGAATCCTATGGGCAAGCTTATAAATCATCTCTAGGAAGGTAGGGGAGCCCCAGAGTCTTATTGGTTGTAAAAAACGAGGAAACACCGCCACTCTATGGCTGACTGGTGTCGGCTTCAGGAAGGCCGAGAGTATCCTCCATCGGTGTTCCATCACAACCGCTGTCATCCATCCGCAAAATAGCAGAAGGAACAGCAGCCAAATTCTCAGGCAAGTCCGCGTGTTGTGGGTCATTTTTCACCATTCGGGTCAGTCTCTCCTGCACCCAGAATGGGCTTTTTTGATCCTGTGGGAAGACACAAACAGCTCCCCTTGATCTCAATAGAATGGGATCCGGGCCCTTCCATTCATTAGAAAGCACATCTTTCCAATTAACCAAATCTTTGGGCCATTGTGGATCATCCAGATTTAAAAAATTTATAGTGAACAGAGCCATGGCAATAGCCATTCTTGGCATCGGGGGCAATTCCTTTATTATTCCCCCCTTTTTCCGATTTTAACAAGAACTGGTAAGTTCTCCAGTCCAATTACCTAGAAGATAACTAGACTATTGCTTAATCTACCAGAGGCGTGTTGGAAACTATGGGCTTTTCTTCTCTAGGCCGCATTCGGCAGGCGTAAACCTCGTTGGACATTGTCCCTTTAGGGACGCAGCTTATCAGCCTCCCTTGAGATTCGGGCTCCAGAGCCCGCCCTGCCATCTGAGGGCTGCGTACGGCCCTGGGCCTGTTAGCTGCGCTGCTCCGCGTGTCCCGGGCCAGGAAGTGGCGGCTCCATCCCCAGGCGCCCCCACCTTCCCTGCGGGGCTAGCCTAGTTCTCCGTGGCTGTGTTGGTGTCGGCAACATCTCAAGGTCCGCGCCGGAGCCATTACAGCTCATGGGGCAGATGGGATAATTAGCAGACTCTCAACATCTGTGCCATAGTCATAGATTTAGCCAATGACCCTATCACCTTAAAAATCCAAGGGATTTTTGTATCTACCTCCCTGTGGATCCTGAAACATTAGATAAACCAAGCATATATACAACAATCTTTCAGGAGGACTTGAGTTTTTTGTTTTTTTTTTTTTTTTTTAAAAAAAAAAACCAAACAGTTGTGAGCTGCCATGTGGTCACTGGGGAATTGAACTCATGAACCTTGGAAGAGCAGGCAGCATTCTTAACCCCTAAACTATCTCTTCAGTTTTTTATTTAGATGGAAAATCTCTAGGTTTAGCATTGTTTGTTTTACCCATTGCCCCAGGCAATTGATCCGCCTTTGTTACCT
This sequence comes from Myodes glareolus, assembly GCF_982192425.1. Taxonomy (NCBI): domain Eukaryota; kingdom Metazoa; phylum Chordata; class Mammalia; order Rodentia; family Cricetidae; genus Myodes; species Myodes glareolus. The sequence continues at coordinate 38,841,149 of NC_142049.1, forward strand.
TATCATAGCCACCTAGCAAAGCTCCATTCCAGCTGCCCTCTAGCCCCAGCTGCACCCATTCTGAGCCCAAACCTGTGCATGGAGCAAAGCGGAATTCAGAGAAGCAGGCTTGCTGCTCTGCAACCATTGAAAGGACCTCATTTAATCTTTTAGGGAATTTGGGCGTCGTTAGTCTCTCTGGCTATTTCCTGCTGAATTGGGACGTTGCATTTTAGGGGTATAGATTACAACATTTCAGGAGGTCTCGGCGATTTAAACCACATAAATCCCAAGGATACCTTTAGGCTCTCATTTTCTGTGGAGACGAAAACAGAACCTCTTTTTCAAAACATCATATCCTTAGTAATTTCTAAATTTAAATATCTTTCTCCTGTCCTGTACACAAAAGACAACATGAACAACATAACATAAAGCTTTTGACCTTGTAGATCAGTCTTCTCCCCCATTTTTAGAACCACCGGGGGTCCTTTGTACTTATTTCCTTTTCTTGCGCTCGCGCCTAACCTCTCATTGCATTCAGTTTTTGATATGCCATCCTGAGTCCAGGAATAATCATACCTCTCTGAACATGCAGACCTGAAGTTCTGAATCCAAGGGGTCCCCGTTGGTGCGAAGCCGTGGTCAGGGTTCCCCCGGTGTCCCGAGGGTTTCGGCACCAGATGCTGCATCCATCTTAATCAGCAATGAAGACGCAACTTCAGCCTCTTCTTTCACAGGTTTCGGCACCAAATGTCCAGCGCTATCGTCTCGCCAGCAAGAACCACGCGAGACACTAGGATCCTTCTCCAGAGAAGCTTTCATGCATCTTGAGAGAGAGAGCATTTGCTAACATGGCCGGGGACCCCTAAATGAGGGAACCCCTCCTTTATATAGGAAACAGGCCTTGCTTCAGACGTGTCACCCTTGGATTGGCCCGCTGCCCGTTAGCCCAGGTGAAGCTTCGGGAGTAGGCGGGGACAGCAGTGGAAAGTTACCGAGCGCATATGCGTTCACCTGGCGGTGAAACCGGATGCCAGCGCCATCTTGTAATGGAGCATGTGGATGCGGCCCTTCACATGATTGCCTCTAACTTCCCCTTTTGTAGGGACTGATTTCCATGCCTTTATTGCCAAGGCATTTATTTGATCAAAAACAAGGGGTGGTAAGGCTGCCTGATTGTTAGCATAGAGACCAGTACCAGTTAACAAATCCGCGCCCCAGGCATTCTGAGGTGGTGGCCTCGTTCTATTAAGCATCGCCTGTGCATTGGCATATTCATCAAAATAGGCCTTCGACTCTAAAAATTGCCCTGGCGCAATTGCACCTGGCGCAATTGCACCTGGCAGAAAGGCTGAGCAGCCAAGGCTCTGGACCCTCCTTCAGAAGCTGTTGATTGATTTGTCCCATTGAAATGGGTGCTGTGGCAGAAAAAAAACGTAATTGTAAGTGGATGACAGGAAAATGTTATTTAATTTAGGCACTTATTTTAATAATCAAAAGAGAGAACCATCCAGTGGTAACTAGGGGGTAATTCCATATCCAGATATTTAACCATCTGTTCTGACTATTTACATGAAAGTTTCTTTGTCTGTTTTCTGATGGCTTATTATCATTCTTTCTTTTTGGTTGTCGTTTGCTGGTATGACATTCAGAAATTCCATGACAGATTCCATAAACGAACTGACTAGCAAATATGACACTTTAAATTTTAAAGCAGACCCCGGTGGCTATGTGAGACTTACTGCCTAAAATAGCCATTATCTCAGGAGGACCTCTGATTGTGGAGTTTATCAGAACAAATCTGGATTCTGTCAGGTGATGATACCCAAAGTTAATCTTTCTTGCAGTTACTACAGAGCAAAGATTGAGTCAGAAATCTCAAATATAAAATCTGAAGCAGTTGCTTTTGAGACATAAATATATTTTTCTGTCTTGTAAACAGGAGCAGGAGACTCTTAGCAGAAGAATGGAAATTTTCAGAAATTTTTTGCATTTCCTATGTTTCTAATGCCTCTATATCCTGCTGGTCTCTGAGATACGATACCTTGTGTAGAGATGTTTATAGTCAGGCTTTGACTAAATCCAGCTAAATACTGGATTTTTGGCTGTAGCCTGACTGGCAAAATGCTCAGTACAAACATTTTTGTTTGATCTGTGACCTCCTATTGGAGGAGCACGTGCATTCAAGTACAGACACATTAGGAACCAATAAGGACAGAGATCTCAAACTGAGGATTACAAAGCACAGGTCTGAAGTTTACATAGAGATCTCCACCAGAGCTGCTGAATCATCTGTGTCTCTCTCCTCCCTGTGTGTTGGCTGAGTGAGTTTCAGGTTATTTCTGCTAGATTAGAGCTGTGTAAATGAAAGCTTTCATTCCTGTCTCAACATTTCTGATGGTAATTTGGGCGGTCACATACATCTGACTGCTGGCTGTTTTTGATCTGTTTTTGTCATTTTTGCTTATTTTTTATGTAGCTGAATTATTATTTAAAAACACTATATGTATAATATATAACATATCTTATGTATATTAGTGTATTTTTCATGAAGTTGAACATAATATATAATATATTTATATTTACAATATTATAACTCAAAAAATGATGAGACAGAAGAAGGAATTATTGATTTGGAGCCCTTTTCTAAATAGACCCAACTGGAGTACACTATCTCACAGTGTGCTAAAGATGAATAAAATAAGACCAAATGCTTTCATTAAAAATTTTTATTATATTTATGCTATCATCAATTATGTTTGTTTGTTTATAAGGTCTTAAATCCAATTTTACAGGTACACTAATTTTTTTCTTTTTGTTTCTCTTTCTCTGATGCAGTTCCTACTCATACAATATATTCTTTATATAAGTATACAAATATTTTGGTTAAAAAAATCCATCACATCCCTGTTTTTAAAATGATGGCCCAATTTCCAAAATCACTATTAAATCTGAAGATTGTATTATTTTCTCTGTTTAATAACAACTGAGTTCATTTAAGCCAGATGTATGTCATTCAGTATGAATCCATCTCCTGGAAGGTTAGTAGCCAATATTGACAAACATCCTTGAGATAACATCTAAAGTTTCATCTCAGTGATATTTATCTAATAAGGATCAGGCATCATTAGTCTTGCCTTTAGGCATATTGGGATCTTAGTTTTGGATATACCACAAGGATAAACATTTTGTTTTATTACCTTGAATTCCTGAATTCACATGTGCTTATGTGAATCTTTTACAGCTTCTCTAATGGTCATAGAGTTCAGATCTACAATTGCTTTTTTAAGGCTATAATCTAGGATGATTTGAACTAAGGTGTTGTTACAGGACATTGTGAGAAGAAAAAAGGGTATTTTGACCTAGGTTGTGGTTGCTCCCTGTTTGGTGATGTTGAGAGAAAATTACTAAGTTTGTTCTTTGTATCATGGCAAGGAAGTCTTGCCCCCCATTCAATTTTTCAACTGTGTTATATAAGAACTTTGAATAATAAACTTGAGACATATAACAGTGTTTACTGGGCTTCCATCTAAATCTATATATTTTGTTTTGTAAATTTAGATCTTAATCCTTATCCCTTCCACAAGTATGGAAATGGATCGGTCAGGACAATAAATGATGGATCCTCAGAAGTGAGACAGGAGAATGGAGGTATTGCATGATTGATACCAAAAAGTTGAGGATACCACAGGTGTTAAGTAAAGAGTAAGTGCTTGGGGAAAAAAATGAAAGTGAATATGGGTTGAATAATATGGGATTATAATTTTAAATAAATTTATAATGGGACAGAAAATTAGTAGTTAACTGACTATTCAATTGATTTGGAGATAATTTACAAGGTAGAGGAGTGTAGGTGGATCAGTTTCAAAAACAGAAATTTTTAAAATTTGTAGAGTAGCGTGGCCTTTGGTTTTCCAAACATGGTACTTTGGACACAGAAAATTTGAGGTGAAAATCCAAGAGCATTTTAACATGGAATTAGCACAAAGTATTCTTTTTAATTTGTGGCTGCTTATAAAGGAGAGTTTGTATTTGCTCATAATAGGTAAAATGTAGCTCCCACTGCAAAGGTTCGAAGTGAGACAGAACACCCCTATCTACCACAGGAGCTGGTAGATGAGGAAACACTTATAGTACTATTTGATTATGATCAGCCTAGCATAGAGAGCTATAAAGAGAATGTTCTAAGTACAAGAATAAGGAATTTTCAAGTCCTTTGCTTATGGTGAGCAATGCTGAGAAGTAGAAACTGGTAGAGAATTAAACAAGAGTTGAAAGCTAGAGGAATTTGGCAATATTAACCTCACAGAAGTTGGAAACTGTAAATCTATTCTTACAAAAAAAGCACTCCTCTTCCTACACAAGGGGTGATTTAGATCAAGCAGTGATGCAGAGACCTCCTAGCGTAGTACAAACACTCAGAATTTGTTGTGTATCTCTCAAGCAATCTAGTTTCAGAGAAGGTACCTGCTGAGGAGAGAAAGTACAAATGTTATTAGCAATAGAGCAAAGATATGTGCAGAACAAATAATAACTTAGGTACCCTGAGACCATTCAAAAAACTCAAAGAATTAAAAGATACCTGAACTCAGTATGGCTCAAATGCTACTTTGATGAAAATGCTGCTAGAGTATAGGATTTTAGAAGCATTACACTATGGAAAATGAAGAGAATTGGACAAAGCTTGTCTGTCAAATGAAGACTGTTGTGGAAAACCAAACATGAAGAAAAATGTTGGGTCACAGATGAGAGAAATCTGACCCAACAAATTCCCTTTTCTTTTCATATGCTTACTGGTGAGGTAATTCATAGAAAAAGAAATCAGCAATAAAATTTGGAAATAGCAGTATATGCCCAAGTTACTTCAATGACAAGAAGGCGTGGAGTAAACTTCTGTCTTCTGGAGAGCAGACTGACGACCATGTCAATTAATTCAGGGACCTGATGAATTGTTACATGATGATTCAGTAACCAAACACATTTTTTTGGAGACACAGAAACTGGATCCATGAGAAGTAAAGCTAGCTTATAATAATACTATCGTAATTTTTAAGTCTGCTTTGAGACCATTAGGAAAAAGAATAACATTTCTGATCATATTCGAATATACTTATATATTGGACACTCATATATTGGCTAGATTTACAGGAAAAAAAAAACAGTTAGAGATGTTCCCCCAACAAAGAAATATGGAAATTGTAGGCTTATATAATATTTAAGAAGAGTTACTGAGACTTTATTGGAGCTTTACCTCTTGCATTGCCTTCTATTTCTTCCATAACAAAAGATGCCTACACTATTACTGTTTTAGATTTAAAAGATTCTCTTTTACCATCTCCTGGGCTCACTGAATTTGTCAAAGATATGCAGATAGTGTTTCATCAGTTAATTTCAAAAATCCAATCGATGACGTTATTAGAAAATATTGAATCAGGGAAGGACAAAATGATTTATATTATAGCAAAAATCTGTGGTTCAGGCTACACAGAATCTTACCTTTCAGCTAAAATCAAATTGAATGGAGAGAAACTCAAAGCCATTCCAGTAAAATCAGGAACACGACAAGGCTGTCCACTATCTCCATATCTCTTCAGTATAGTGCTTGACGTTCTAGCAATAGCAATAAGACAACAAAAGGGGATCAAGAGGATTTGAATTGGAAAGGAAGAAGTTAAACTCTCGTTATTTGCAGAAGATATGATAGTGTACATAAGCGACCCCAAAAACTCTACCAAAGAACTCCTACAGCTGATAAACACCTTTAATAATGTGGCAGGGTACAAGATCAACTCCAAAAAATCAGTTGACCTCCTATAAACAAAGGATAAAGAGGCAGGGAGGAAAATCAGAGAAACATCACCTTTCATGATAGCCACAAATAGCATAAAATATCTTGGGGTAACTCTAACCAAGGAATTGAAAGACCTATTTGTCAAGAACTTTAAGTCTTTGAAGGAAGAAATTGAAGAGGATACCAGAAAATGGAAAGACCTCCGCTGCTCTTGGATTGGGAGGAGCAACATAGTTAAAATGGCAATTCTACAAAAAGCAATCTATTGATTCAATGCAATCCCCATCAAAATCCCATCAAACTTCTTCACAGACCTTGAGAGAACAATAATCAACTTTATATGGAAAAACAAAAAACCCAGTATAGCCAAAACAATCTTATATAATAAAGGAACTTCTGGAGTTATAACAATCCCTGACTTCAAACTCTATTCCAGAGCTACAGTATTGAAAACACCTTGGTATTGGCATAAGAACAGAGAAGTTGACCTATGGAATCGAATAGAGGACCCAGATATAAACCCACAAACCAAGGAACACCTGATTTTTGACAAAGGAACTAAAGGTATGCAATGGAAGAAGGAAAGCATCTTTCACAAATGGTGCTGGCATAATTGGATATCAACCTGTAGAAGAATGAAAGTAGATCCATATCTATCACCATGCACAAAAACCAAGTCCAAATGGATTAAAGACCTCTACATTAATCTGACCACTTTGAACCAGATAGAAGAGAAAATGGGAAGATGTCTACATGACATAGGCACAGGAGACCACGTCCTAGGTAGAACACCAGAGGCACAGACAATAAGAGAATCAATGAATAAATGGGACCTCCTGAAACTGAGAAGCTTCTGTAAAGCAAAGGACACTGTCAGTAAGACAAAAAAGCAACCTTCGGACTGGGAGAAGATCTTCAGGAACCCCACATCAGGCAAAGGCCTGATCTCCTAAATATACAAAGAACTCAAGAAACTAGACACTAAAACTCTAATTAACTCAATTAAAAAACTGGGGTACTGAACAGAACAGAGAATTCTCAACAGAAGAATTTCAAATGGCCAAAAGACACTTAATGTCATGCTCAACATCCTTAGCGATCAGGGAAATGCAAATCAAAACAATTATGAGATACCAGTTGACACCAGTCAGATTAGCTAACTCAAAAACACTAATCAAAGCCTATGCTGGAGAGGATGTGGAGTGAGGGGATCACTCATCCATTGTTGGTTGGAATGCAAATTTGTGCAAGCACTGTGGAAATCAGTGTGGAGGTTTCGCAGGAAACTGGGAGTCAACCTCCCTCAGGACGCAGCAATTCCACTCTTGGGAATATACCCTAGAGATGCCCTATCATACCACAAAAGAATTTTGTTCAACTATGTTCAAAGCTGCACTATTTGCAATAACCAGAACCTGGAAACAACCTAGGTACCCCTCAATAGAAGAATGGTTAAAGAAGTTGTGGAACATGTATGCATTAGAGTTTTACTCTGCGATAAAAGCAATGACATCTTGAATATTGCATGCAAATGGATGGAAATAGAAAATAATTTACTGAGTAAGGTAACCCAGACACAAAAATGGAATATGGTATGTACTCACTCATATGTGGATTCTAGCCATAATTAAAGGTTTTTGAGCCTACTATTCGTGATCCTAGTGAAGCTAAATAACAAGGTGAACCTGAAGAAAATCATGTAGTTATCCTTCTGGAGATTGGAAGTAGACAAGAGTGCCTGACAACCTTGGGTGCAGGGAGGGGGCGGATGGAAGTGGAGAGGGTTAGAGAGAAGGGACTAGGGGATGAATGGGGAAAGCTTGGGGGACTGGGATGTGGGGAGGGAAGAAGGATGGATATGGAAGGAGAAAAGTATATTTCTCAACTAAGGGAGCCATTTTCGGGTTTACAAGAAACTTGATTCTAGAGGGGTTCCCAGGTCCAAGGAGAGATCCCCAGATCATTTCCTGGACAGCAGAGAAGAGGGTGCCTGAACTGGCCTTGGCCCATAACAATACTGATGAATATTTTGCATATCACCATAGAACCTTCATCTGGCGATGGATGGAGATAGAGACAGAGAGCCACATTGGACTACTGGACTTAACTCCCTAGGTCCAAATGAGAAGCAGAAGGAGGGAGAGCGTGAGCAAGGAAGGCAGGATCAGAGGGAACCTTCATCCGAGGATGGACAGAGATTGAGACAGAGACCCACATTGGAGCCCTAGACTGAGCCCCCAAGGTCCAAATGAGAAGCAGAAGGAGGGAGAACATGAACAAGGAAGGCAGAACTGTGAGGAGTATGTTCACCCACTGATACTAGGGGACTGATTTATTGAGAGCTCATCCTAGCCAGCTGGACTTGGACTGAAGAGCATGTGATCAATCTGGATTCTCTGAATGTGGCTGGCACTGGGACTGTCTGAGAAGGCATTGATAATGGCACTGGGACTTGTTTCCTCTGCATGTACTGGCTTTTTGGGACCCTAGTCTGTTTTGATGCTCACCTTCTTAGACCTGGAGGGAGGGGGGAGGAACTTGAACTTCCTACAGGGCAGGAAACCCTGACTTCTCTTGGGGCTGGTGAGGGAGGAGGAGAGGGAGTGGGGGGAGTGCGAGCATATTGGGAGGAGGGCGCGGGAGTGGAAACTTTTATAAATTAATTTAAAAAAAGTTTTACCAAAATAAAACTGAATAATTAAAAAAAAGCAGTAGTGTAGGCTGTAGGAGGAAGCAATAACACATGTAATACTGGTGTTAAACATGGCATATGTTTGCCTTATTCATACCCTCTTGTGCATATTGTTTTTGATACCTGCCTTCTATTATTTTCATGTAATCTGTCTCATACAGATGTCAGTAACAGTCTGCCATGCCTGGGAAAATGTACACTCACGTTTTTCTTAGAACAAGGAGAAGGTGATAAATGGGACATAGCTAGAGATTGACTGGTAGGACCTTAATCTACTGATGATATATTAGCGCTGTTTGTATGTGATTGACAAGTGCATGCATTCAAATAATGCTTGGATTATGAAAAAAGAAAGAGAATGCCCTCGATTCTATCAATGGGAATTAATCCTACAGTAAATTTTGTGATATCTTTCAGAGTTGCTGACTCATCTCTTTTTGTGTGATTCTACTCTGTATGCAGTGACTATGTTTTATTACTATTGGTTAATAGACAACCTGCTTTGGCCTATGACAGGGACAAATATAATCAGGCAGAAATTTCAACTGAGATACAGTGGAAGAACAGCCAGGATCAAGGAAATACCTTGTAGCTACTAAAGCAGAAATATGTCATTAAGCCACAATCATATGGCTTTAATAGAAATCAGTTAACTTAAGAATAAGAGCTAGCTAGAAATTCATGTGAGTCATTAGCCGCACACTGTTGTTATGGTTATAGATTCTGTGTGACTATTTGGGTCTGGGTGCATGGGAAACATAAAGCAGAGTCTCTGCTTTCATCATGGTGCCCAATGTTTGACAACGAGCATCAACATAAAGACTAAGAATGCTTTAGAAAGGATTTTAGTCTCAAAAAGGGGAGTCAATTGAGGCTTCTTGGTCGTCACCATTTTCAGAAAAGCCTTTTGTGTTGTTGTTGACAGTGAATACTAACACGACTCACTAAGGAGACAGCTTCCTGGTTCACACTGGAAGCACAAATGACTCTGAACCTTGTAGAATGGCCAGCTTCAGAGCTCTTAAATGGGGTTCATGAGCAGTATGCTACAAATTGCTTTATGTTGATATAGAGCCCAAGAGTTCCTAGTGGTAGGGCATTATCATTCATCATGGAGGTGTTGAACATAACTCTGCCATCATGCACTGGGTAGATTCTACAGGCAAAGGAGCCTGGATGATCTTTTCACAACTGATAAACATGGAAAACAAAAAACTTTCCTGTGAGAAAAATGATTACACATATGTAATAAAGATAAATTCATTAAAAATAATCCTCTATACAGGTCATAGTTATTTAAAATGTTCATAGACTCAAAAATAAAATTGATATAGTCAGGTATATAATAAAACAGTTTTAAAAAAAATTAAACAAATTCTTTTTAGAGACAGCAATTATAATATAAAACAATAGAGACTGTCATAGATTAAAGGAGTCAAGATAATAAAATAAATGATAAAGTATTATCATAAAGTAAGCCACATAAAAAAGAATGTACACAAAGTATATGAATTATGAGTATTACTGTGATTTCTTTGAATTTTTAGATGGCAAAAGGACATTTGATTCAGGAGCTCCTATGATATATAAAAATATATATTTTAAAAGCATCAAAATTTGAGACAAAAGACATTGTTTTAGTTTTTCAGTTTTTTAAGACATGGTTACAGGTAATGGGGCAGGCAGTGTTTAAGTGAATGCAATTTGTGTGATGTTATTTTGATGTATAAGCAAGCTGGACGGCGATACACAGATAGAATAAAGGGCCTGCACTGCTCTCGGATTGTGGGACACAGTCTACTGCTTTTTTTACAAGTGGTGCCCAATGTGGTAACCAATTCCACTTAAAACCTGAGAGGGCTTTGACAAACGGGAAAGAGAGTTTAACATAGCTTTTTGCTGTTTGCTGGGATGGTCCATAGAGAAATTGCCTGTTCCCGAAATAGGAGCAGAAAATTATCCCCACCATTTTAAAACACGGCTTCCTGGGCTGTGCTGTCAGTTCAAACGCTGACTTTAAAGTATTCCAATGATTTTTATGAGACTGGATGTTTGTATTCCCACTCGGGATGAGGAAGCAAGTACTCTGAAACTATGTGAATGGCTTTGAGCTCCACGCCTGTGCAGAATGTTGGATTAGGGTTAGGCAGATGGGAAAGCATGGTGGATTTCTGCTGCCATACAGAGAGATGTTTCTAGGCCACATAGAGGACTGTGTAGCAAATTAGGCTGTAATTGAGATAAAAATCTCAGAGATAAAGTGCTGAATGTGGCTCCTACCTGGGGGCAAAATAAAAAAAAGCTGCACTCCTACTGTGACCTCTGTCTCTTGTGGGAGAAAGAGAATTTGGATGGGGTTTGTGAGCAAAATGCTTGTTTGCTTGATGGCAATATGGACTTGCTTTGTGCCTGGAATTTTGTGCGGCTCAGTGGCACCAAATGGCTGAGGTAGGAGCAGCTCAGGCTTGCTCGGCTGTACTGAACTGTGCTTATCTCAGGTAGGAACAGTCGTAATTATTATAATAACTGTAGTGATGGAGCTGCAGGCAGGCAGCTTTTCATCCCGCCCGGCTCCCGAATGGCTGGCTAGCTTAGCCACAGAAATAATAACATGCAAATTGTATTCATTTAAACACTGCCTAACCCATTATTTCTAGAGAATTAGTTACTGGCTAACTCTCACATCTTGATTAACTCATTTTTAATAATCTGTGTAGCACCACGAGGTGGTGGCTTACCAGGAAAGATTCAGCATGTCTGACCTGGTGGCTGGCTTCATGGCATCTGCCTCATAGCCCTCTTCCCAGCATTCTGTTCTGTTTACTCTGCCTACCTAATTTTCTGTCCTATCAAGGGGCCAGAGCAGTCTCTTTATTGACCTATGAAAATAACTCCTCCATCAAATAACAACACAGATAAGGCTAAGATTGGGCAGCAAACAGGTAATACCAAATTACCCCTACGTGGCACAAGCTAAGGTTTTTAAGAGGCACTCAGAATTTTAAGAAGTGCTCCTGGACAGTAAGAATTACAGATTCACAATAGGAGAGATTTTTCCATAAAGGACCTTTAAATGCATCATAGCATTATATAGTGTTAGATAGATATATGTAGGCTTGGGAGAGAAAAGTGAAAGAGTATTAAAAAGTTATAAAGTGCTTTAAAAAGGGGTAAAGTCTTTAAAGAGACAGAATAAAGTAAAGTGATAGAGTAAAAATAAGCCACAACAAATGGAAAATTCACAGAGAGTTTGGATTCTGTATATAGTATTGCTTTGAATTTTTTGACTGTGAAGGAGCTAGTACAGAGAGACATTTCATTATATGGGCTACCAAGCTATACCAGAAAGGATATCATAAGGGTATTATGACTTCAGAATTTGGGTCTGAGGATATGAATCTTTCGAAAAGAGATTCTTCTTTGGTTTTCACAGCAGATGTGATCCTGTGGATTGCTTCTATCCAAGTATCGTATGATAGACCACGCCCTAATGAAAGGTTTCTGTGAACATCCTCTAAAATTTACTTCACTTAACGGCCGACTGAGATGAACTTGGCACACAGAATACACCATAAAACACCTGATTAATAGTGCCTCTATACAGCAGGAAGAAGTTTAGAGAGAAATAACTATGTCCATATTCCCAGATATTGTTTATAAATGTTTATTTACATTTAAAGTGAGATATGATATAGATATGAATAATTTACATTGGAATAAATTTTATTCTACTGACATAAATTTAAGGTCAATTTTGTTATATGTATATGTATTTCTGATATTGATTAAGGTATTGTGATTGTGTACTTCATTTAAAAAATGTAATGTATAATTAGGAAATATAGGTTGTTTATGGATACTCGTCAATAATTGTCAAGTCTGTTGGCATGTTAGTTGGATTTTCTGGATATATAGAGATATATGTCAGTTAGATAGGCATTCTTCATATCTTTCAAAGTCTACAGAATATGACATTTTAAATGTTTTAATAGCTTCGGGCTTTTCATGACAACGTGACATGTCTGCTCCTGGCAGCACCAGCTACTTCAAGAGGAAAATGGGCATTGAAGAGGCTCCTTACAGAGTTTGATAGCCATTTGGGCAAGACACTGCTTTTTTCCTGGATTGATGCATAAACTAGACACAAAGAATCCACAGAGAGAGGACTGCTGAACGTACCTAAAGATGAGATTGTCTTTTGGGTTCCTGATTCATGAAAGAGTCTGCGAGATATTCTGCTGAATACAAAACAAAGTGACTGAACTGTTTTGAAATGCCCTGCTTCATGAAAACTTCTGCTGAATCCTATGGGCCTGTAAGGCTGAAGATGGATGCCCCAACAGTACAGAAGAACTTTATGTGAATATATAAGCAGCAAGATATCTCTGTCATTTCTAGAGTTTTGGCAGTTGCTTATTTCTTGTTTACTTAGATAACATTATATCCTTCTGGAGTCCTTGATGGAGTTGAATAATAATTATATAGATAGCTATAGATTTCATTAGTTATGATAAAAGATAAAGTAGATATAAATATTGTAAATGTAATTCTTGCTTAATAATAATTTTGTTATGTGTAACTTTACTACATTAAATTACAGCCTTCTTTTTTGTTTAAACAGAGAAAGGGGAAATGGAGTAGGTGAGCCTTCTGACTATGTGTTACTTTCATTGGTTAATAAAAAAATTGTATTGGCTTTTTGATAGGGCAGAATTCAGATAGGTGGAGTAGGCTGAAGAGAAAGATGGGAGAAAGAAAACAGAGTTAGGTAGATGCCACGATTCCCTTTCCCAAGATGGACGGTAGCAAGACTCATACTGGTAAGCCACGACTTCGTGGTCACATTTAGATTATTAGAAATGGATTAGTCAAGATGTGATAGTTAGTCAAGAAGTGGCTAGAAATTACGCACCAGGCAGTGTTTATATGAATATAGTTTTCATATAATTATTTCACTCCCATTGTTACACTTAGTAATATTATTTAGGTTTTCTAGATATGCAGAGGTATGGTTCAGTCAGATAGATAATCTTCAAAACTTCAAAGACAAAAGAATATGGCATTTAAAAGGTTTTAAGAACTTACGGTTTTCTTGATAATGAAAAATATATGCCTCTGGCAGTACAAATTACTTCAAGAGCATGATGAATGCTCATCATTTGTGGGTGCTTATAAGGAAGAGTTAGGTTTTCTACCCCAAAGAACAAAGTTAGTTCCACTGAAATGATTAGAAGTGAGACAAGACTCTCTGCAGACAAAGAAACTTATAGATAAAGAAATACTTATAGGAGAGTGAAACAATTAGTCTGAGCCAAGTACATTGAAGAAGAAGCCACTAAGTACCATTATGAGGATCTTTAAAGTCATGTACTTCTGACTAGGAATTCTGAGAGTCAAAAATAGTGGAACGCTAGAACAGGACCTAAAAGGCCTGAGAGACTTAGTAATTTCACTTTCACAGAAGTAGGAGACGCTGAAAATCTATCATAAAAGCAGTACTCTTCTACCAGAGTGGCTATGTTAGTAGATCCATCTATGGTGCATAGATCTCCTGGAGCAAAGCAAACACTCAGCATTTCTCGTATGAGCTAGTTTTCAGTGAAGGAGTGAGCCGATGTAAAGAAGTTCAGAGATTTCAAATGTTTCTAGAATAGAGCAATGAGATGCTCAGGGAAATCTACACAGACAAGGCCAGATACCATTCAAACAAGGCAAATATTAAAAGCAACCTAAGTTCAGTGTGACCAGATTTCTCCTTTTATACATGCTGCTAGCATATATGGATTTGAATCCATACTCCAGGTATTGGAAATAGATGGCCAAAGCTTGCCTGACAGGGAAAGGCTACCTGATGAGGAAAACTGAGTTTTCAGAACAAAGTCAGGCCACAGCTGTGAGTAATCTGGCCCAAGTAATTCTTGGAATAAATTTCTTTCTTCAGGAGAGCAGACAGAGGACTTATGTTAAATAATACAGGGACCTGTTGAGTTGTTCCAGAATTTTGTCTCCATGGTGATGCAACCATCAATAAGAATAATGAAGGATCCAGAAAGTAGGTGTTTGATTATTAAACAGCTAGCCTATAAGAGTACTAACGTAATTTATCAGGCTTCTTTGACATCTTTTAGAAAGAAAAGTGTCATCTCTGATCACATTAGAAACTGTTGAGGAATTTTAACCTCATACACCCAGGGACTAGTTATGGCTGCTGCTTTGCAGGGTAAAACAGGTAAATATTTTCTCTCCCAACATAGAAACCTGGAAAATGGAAAGTGATACCAGAATTATGACTAGTTAATGAGACCATGTACCTAGGTTGAGATTTAGAGACTAGACTGGATTATCTTCTCATTAAGGTATGGTCCAAAAGGTGCCCATAAAATCTTTTCGATTTAATAGATTGATTGTACCATCTCTTTGGATCCAAAATATTTTTAAAGATTTTCAGGTAGTGTTCCATCAGCCAATTAAAGCAACCGAATGGGAGATATCATTAAAAAGAGTTGCCTCAGGTAATAGCAAACAGAGTAATAGTATACACATGTGTCATTATATGTGTCTCATGCAATACAAAATATTCAAACTATTTTTAACAAGTTTACATTATCCATTATGAATCTTGTTTGTCCATGAAAAATGAAGGAATTTGCCTGCAGCACTTGGGCAGCTTCAGCAAAGCCTTGCCCTTAAGGTAGTTAATTCCCTACAGAAAATACAAATGCAACCACCTTTCCCATTTTCAGGACAGATGTCTTATCCTAAAGAAATTAAGACTCAGCAATTGGAAATTAGGAAAGATAGATCGCAAACTTTGAAGGAAATAATTGGTAAATATTCAGTGACTGTTCCTATATTAAAATTGTTGACAAAAAATCTTGAACAATGCAGTGAGATTCGTAAAGGGAGAAGTGACCCTATTTTCCCAAGGTCCTATATTGATGCTGCTAGTCAAGGGCTGACTTAGTTGGAGAATGTCCCTGGCTTCTTGAATACACAATTGCAATAAATAAATAAAAGAGAGTAATCCTTCAGTCACCACATAACGCATGGCTTATGTTCTTTTTATTCTAAATTTTCTAAATGTGGATTCCCACAAGCATTATACCATGCATATATTTTGGCATGATGTTGTAGAAGTGACTTTTGTATAAAGGAAAATGGAAAAACCATTGCAATGGATTATGTAAAGAACAAAATTCTGTTATAATATCGGTTCAAATGCATGTTTGTGTGTGTGTGTCTTTACCAGAAGAAAATGAACCTCAATGGCTTACTTAAATTTTGGTGTAGTGGATTGACCAGAGGAATATCAGACTGGATGATAATGTAGCTGCTTGTGCTCACCAAGAGGGAATGGAATGAGATTGCTGAAATGTGTTCCTGAAACTCTGATGTATCATATTACAGCAATATTGCGGGATGCTCTGGATGTTGGCTCCACCTCTCTCCAATTTCAAAATGGTGAATGTACCATTTCTGCTAGCTCTAGGGCTGCCAGGTAGGAGCCACACTCAGCAGTATAACTCCGTGACTGAGCGTGTAGCACAGAAACTATTTTTATCCAAGTTACATCCAAATCTGACAAGCAGAGCACTGTACAGCCTGGGTTCGTCTCTCTGTATGCTCTCCTGCCTACCTAAGCCTGTTTCTTCTGTCTGCCCAGGTGCAGACGGGGAGCACTGAGCCATTGGCATGGTCTCAGAGTACTTTCTTCCTGATCCCAAGCAGGCATACAAACATCCTAGTCCAGAAATAGCAGGAGATTGCACAGGCAGCAGGGCCCAGGAAGCCATGCTTTAAAATGGCGCAGCTTTTTTTCTGCCACTATCTCTATGGCACGTCCTAGCAAACAGCAACAAGCTGTCTTAAACTCTCTTTCCCTTTATGTAAAGCCCTCTCAGGTTTTCAAGTGGATTTAGTTACCACATTGTAGAGTCACTCTGTTGTAGAAGGAGCAGTGGGCCATGTTCCTGCCGCCCTGCTCCCTGGCTAGTTTACACCCAAAATAATTACATGCAAACTGTATTCTTTTAAACACTGCCTGGCCCATTAGTTCCAAACTCTTATTGGCTAGCTCTTACATATTGATTCAACCCATTTCTAATAATCTGTATGCCACCACAAGGTCATGGCTTACCAGGAAAGATTCAGCATGTCTGACCTGGTGGCTGGTTCCATGGTGTTTGCTTCATTGCCTTCTTCCCAGCATTCTGTTCTGTCTACTCCAAGTACCTATGTCCTGATCTATCAGGCCAAGGAGTTTCTTTATTAATTAACCAATAAAAGCAACAGAAATACAGAAGACCCACCTACATCAGTATACAATATTGAAAAAGAAGAAAGTGGAGAGCAAAAACTGACTACTAGGGAAGAGATTAAAGTATGACCAAAACAAAAAAGTAAAAAAAAAAATTGAAGGCCTTAGGAAGAAGCAACAGCATATGTAGCAGTGGTGCTAAGTATGGCATATGGTTACATTATTTAAACCCTCTAGTGTATATTGTTTTCAAGTATCTGTCTTCTATAATTTCCATGGGATCAGTCTCATAGATATATCAGGAACAGTCTGCCTTGGATGGGACAACATACATAAAGGAGAGTTATTCTTCAGTCACCACATAATGTATAGCATCATGCACTTTTTATTCTAAATTTTCAAAATGTGGATTCCCACAATCATTGTACCATGCATAGATTTTGGCATGATGGTGTAGAAGAGACTTTTGTCTAAGGCAAAATGGAAAGACTGTTGCAATGGATTATGGAAAGGACAAAACCCTGTTATAATATAGGGTCAAGTGCATGTTTGTGTGTGAGTGTGTGTGTGTGTGTGTGTGTGTGTGTGTGTGTGTGTGTGTGTTTTATAGAAAGAAAATGAACCTCAATGGCATCCTGAAAGTTTGGCGTAGTGAATTGACGAGAGGAATATCAGACTGGATGATATTGTAGCTGCTAGTACTCACCAAGAGAGAATGAATTGAGACTGCTGAAATTGTGTTCCTGAAACTCTGATGTCACCATACTGCAATCTGACAAATGAAGGAGGACAGAGAGATGGTTAGCGATTCCAATTTCTTGGTAGAACTGCTGCATAGATCACCCTGACATCTGTGAGTTTAATCAATCTAAATCCATCAAATGATTGTTGACTGGATGTTTGGCCATGTAATTTAAATATATCTTGGGACACAGAAGTTAACTTTGCAGTGCAGGGTTTCATCTGCTGATGAACTAGAAGTCCTAGAGAACTGAGATTCAGAAATTTCCCTTCTGTGGGACAGAAAATTGATAAAGCAATCAGACACTATTTTAGATGTAATGAGTGAATAAAATCACACATCAGCATATAAGAACATATAAGAAGGAATTTAAAATAGGCTTTTCTGCTAATATTCAGAGTTCAAGGACTGTAGCAGCTGAAACACATCGCTCAAAGATGATAGCAGCAATGTATTAGGATTCTAAGAGATGAAAAGACACCTATCCCACCATCACAAAAATATTTCCTTTCATTACAAACAATTTATAAGAATTGTAATTTAACCTATTGAGTTTTATTGTTAATATTCATAAAAAATTTTGGTATTGACCTGGAAATTTTTGAAATTACTTCTTTTCACAATGAAAATGTGTTATCATTTCGAAAATGGTTAGTGTGTGACCTATTGCTTACCCAGAGAAAACAGCCATCCTGCCCAGGGTTTCCTCTCTCTGTGGTTCCCATGCTACACTCAGCTAAGGTTGGTCTTCTTGTTCCTGTTTCATGAGTTGGACCTTTATAATAAGACAATATAGTAGCTATATCTTGGAGTTAGCCTGGGGTTCTTTGACCTGTGTCATCAACAGAGGCAGGGAGATTTCTGTGAGTTGAGGCCAGCCAGATCTACAAATGTCAGTTATAGATCTCTAAGTGCCAGGACAGGTTCCAAATCTACAGAAAAATAATATTTCAAAAAGCAGAAAACATCAACAAATATCCTGCTAAAGGCAACCTGAATCAAATTGGAATAGGACATTCCAATTCAGTTACCCTTTACTTCTTGAGTTACTTTTTTACTAGGAGGTATTTTAGCTATAGAAATATTTGTATTGATAGACATTAATAGTTTGAGTTTATTTATCAAGTTATTTGTGAAGTCACAATGGGAATTTGGCTCAGATGTATGTGGTACCAAGTTACACACTCTCCCATAACCCTTTTTAAACAGAGTCTTGTAATAAATGAATAAGATCTTTCTCCATCCAGGCAAGCAAGAAAGGGCATGCATGACAGAATGTGTTTATCAATGATGAGTAGTAATATTATGTCGAAGAAGACAATCTAAGAAACAAACAGCTGCTTCTGCTGTTGCATTAATTAAATTGAAAAGAGTTCAGACCAAGTTTAGCATTTTCAAGGTTACATCACAGCATTATTTGACCTACGGTGTGGTGACTGATTGTTTTGCTAAGGCAAAATTGAATTTTGATCTAAACTGTTTTCACTTGATATTTGGAGATGTGGTTAGGAGATTACTTTGTTAATTCTTTGTATCAAAGCAAGAAAGTCTTTACACTCCCCTTCCCCACATATTAGACTAGGGTATATAAGATATTTTTATAATAAATTTGAGTCAGATCACAGTATTCAGTGGATGACTTTCCAACTCTATCTGTTGTCTTTTGTTGATTTTTATCTTAATCTTCGTCATTCTTCTCAATTGTGGACAAACAAGTCAACCAGGACCCTGAGACTTATATTATTAAAATACTGGGTAGATGCAGATATTTTTCAAAAATAGATTATTTGTAACTAGTTTGGTGCAGTTGTTTATTAAAATTATCATATGTGAGATATGTTTTGTTTTTCCTTTGGCTGGCATTTGCCAGTCTAGGGTAGCTAACAATGAATACTTGGAGAACTTCCTATTACCATAGTACTCTTATGTCCTGGAGTCAGATAATACCAGCATGCATGCCTTTGAAAATGAGCATTCTAAAAATATATTCTAGGTTTACATGTTTTCAAACAAGCATATTAAAGACTGGACTTTGTCTTGTTATCCAGAGTATATTCTTAAAATCAAACATAAAGTCACTTACTTGAGTATAACCCAAACACAATACTGCTATCTACTCTAAACTACACTGTAATACCATTCCTTCCTATTAATTATACAGTCCTCTGTGTTCCTCCAGTTTCCAATTCTGTTTTCTGAACAGTGGATATATAAATGATAGCAATGAGCAAAAGACAGGACTATTCCTTTACCATCCCTACACACTCAATGGTCTAAGAATGTGTCATAAAGTAAACTCCCCTAGAAGACAACTCAGAATCAGATAGATTTTGGTAATTAATACTGGAGTTAAGGCTTGAATTTTTTAACCTGTGTTAATTTGTGTGTCATTTTAAAGTACCAAGAAAATCACATATAAAGCCAAAAACAGTATTTTCATACACGTTAGTATTAGTGAACTGTGGTTTCCTTGCATAGTTAAATGTAGTAGACAGAAAATTTAGTAATGTATTTTTTCTGTTTTTCAGGTTATCGTTATCTCATTTAAATATTTATACTCACAGGGCATTTTACTCTTTGGAATTGTGTTCCTGTGTTTATATAACTCACTGAATGTCAGGGGCAGCATGAGCAAGACAAAAAATTTTAGAGGGTATTTTTTAAAAAAAATATTTGATATAAAAGTTGAGGAATGTAAAATGCATATTTTAGATAATGATATACTATGAGTTCAAACAACACATAACAATTTTATGGATATAATCTTTCAATGAAACTTAGCATAGCATCTAACTACAAAGAAATTTAAAATTGATTAGTTGACAGCTTCTTAGTCAGAGGTTTCTACACTCTTTATATTTCTTACCAAATAAAGTGGAGTTATATTTATAATCTCCTGAGAGTACATAGCAAATTTTTCATATTGATATGCTTCCAAATACACATAATATATTCTAAATTTTATCCTATATATTAAGGCAGCTCTAGATCAAGTCTAAACCTGTAGCAGAAAATTAAGATTCCTGATTTATAAATGAAATATTTAAGGAATAATTATAGATATTTTAAACTAAACATACACATAAACTAATATTTCCCAAGTATTATTCTAAATACATTTTCATCATAAAACTTGTTAAATATATGTAAGATTAGATTTGTGTATCTCAGTAGGCTTATAAATAAATTGCAAAAAGGCATTTGCATGAAAAAGGCAAGACCATGGTGAACAATATTCCTTTAAAAAGTTTCAGTGTATATTGCATGGACTGGTTTAATAAATAAGCTTTATGACTCATACATAGACATGAAAAATTAGTTGGGAGAATCAGACTAAGTGTCTTCTGTGGAAAAAGAAGAGTCTCAATATTGTGCAGTGATACAGAGAAAAGGATATGAACTTGTTATACTTAGAAAGTTAACAATTCATATGGTATAGCATAAATAAGAAAATGAGGGTTTACAATCTAGGGTGGAATCAGTAATAAGCATAGTCCATAGAAAGAGCATTTATAATTAATAACAGTCATTTTGTTGTTATTTGGGAACCATCTGGTGGAATAAATTTTCTACCAACAGATGGCATTCCTACTAAGGGCCGGACATTCAACATAAGACATAGAAAAGTATTAAGAAAGAGACAAACCACCCAAAACTGGATCCAAAAACAGTGTCTTGATAACAACTTTCCTTGGCTAAACTCAATCCTAACGGCAAACACAGAGCCTGCTTCTAGGCTGAGTGCTTGCTAACTAACACATGTATGGCTCTTTTATGAGGTTCTTGACAGAAAACTTAAATGGGATTAATGAACAATGGAAAAGAGTCTACTGTAGTCAGCATGGACCCAACAACTGCCCTGACCTACAGAGGTAATCAGGACTCCTTGATACCTCAGGCATAAAGTTAGACTCTCATGGACTATGAGAGAAGGATGAAGCGTGTAATGCCTCGTGTCAACACATATGTTAATCTGTATATTGTTAAATTGCAATTTGAGTATAACTCAGACACAACACTGCTATCTATTCTAAACTTCACTGTATTTTAAGATTTAAAAAAATTTAGCTAACAGGAATATAAAATATCAACTAAATTATTTGACTTATATCAGTTTCTTCAAAAGTCATTATTTATCAATATTAACCTTTCCTAGGGTGTGATTGATTTGATACCAAAAGACATCTTCAAATTTTTCACTCTAACTTTTTCCAGTAATATAGATATATGTCATGGGCAGGAAGGCAATCTGTGCCAAATCTAACAAGCTAACCTACTCAATGTGGCCAGGTAGATAATGAGTCAACAAGCAGTATCTTTACCAGCAAATTCTATGAATGAATATGGTTTCTCACTATGTTATAAATATTTATTGTAATACCCAAAGGCAACATTAGCACTACCTCTGAGTAAAAATATATTCCATCATATTACAACAATATTGCAAAATTATCCATCTGTTCAAATAGCAAAAAAAAATTACAAGGTTTCCTCGATTTCTACCAGATCAAACCACACAAATCACCATTTTTCCTCCAGTCAGAAAATATTGCAAGTAAAGGTCAGACACAATTTCATGTCATAAGAAATAGGATATCTGTGTGGCGACAGTGTCTTCTAATGAAGACAAGGTATTAAAAAGAAAAGTTTAGAAGTCTTAAATTACACAAAAAGTAAAAAAATAAATAATAATAATAACAGGTTAGCACAATGACATCACAAATTCTACTTTCAACACAGATGGAGACTTTCTTATTTTCCCACACTTAGGAGAACAGCCAAGGACAAATACCAGATTCAGATTAGAAATAATTTGATTCTGAGCTACAACAACATTGATAGTCTTTTAAATTCACAAGAATAATGATAATTATGGATACACATAATTGCCACAATGTGTATAGAGTGTGGGTTTGTTAGGTATATATTTCTATTGGCAAAAATAAAATAATTTTAATAAGCAGTTGTATTTATTCGACCATTTGTAGATCATATATTGTATTGATTTAGTTGATCACGTTGAGCACCGATTGTTTCATTGAAAGCCTGCTGGTTCATCCCAGCCACCCGGCTTGCTTAGCCCCGATAGAACCAAACTGAAATTATATTAATGAAAACACTGCTTGGCCCATTTTCTCTAGCCTCTTATTGGCTAATTCTCACATCTTTTCTCAACCCATTACTATCAATCTTTATATTGCTACATGGCAGTGACTTACCGGGAAAGATTCAGCATGTCTGACTCTTGTGACTCCATGGCAGCTCTCTCGTCTGCTTTTTTTTTCTTCCTGCATTTAGTTCTGTTTTCCCTCCTTACCTAAGTTCTGCCCTATCAAAAGGTCAAGAAGTTTCTTTTTTCATTAACCAATGAAAGGAACACATAAACATAAGGACCTCCTACACCAAAATGTATGTATTTTTACAAAAAAATGTGTAATAATAAGGATATTTTCTAAATTGAAATTTATTTTAAAACCTAGTTCTGAACATGCAAAAATTGCATATGGTATCTAACAATATCATGATAATTTAGCAAAAATTTGATGTTTTCATTTAGAAAAAAAACACAATATACATATTTCCAAAATTTCACAATTGCCTGCATGCTTGTATTAGCGCTTTACATAAGTGTACATGTTTTGACATCGATTTCAGAGTAATAGTCTCAATTAATACTTTTGACCTGTTTTAAGTTATTTTTATATGAACATTTAAATTTTGATAAAATACACCGGATTGCCATCTCTAGATTTTCCCTGTAATCACCAATATCAGTTCTCCATCCTCAAATCATTTATCTGTTCTCTCTTTCAGTGACATCTGATTTCAAGGAAAAGGTGTGTGTGTGTGTGTGTGTGTGTGTGTGTGTGTGTGTGTGTATGTGTGTGTGTGTGTGTTTATGTGTGTTTGTGTGTTTGGATGTGTGTTTGGATATGGGACACTCTTCTAGCACATGGGCATCATTTCAAAGCTAGCATACATGAGAATATCCATCTTTCTCCTTTCATCATTTTTTTAAATAATATAAGCCATTCTATTAAAATTTTGAAATAATTTTGAATAATTTGTATTCATAATACAGTAGAATATTCTCTGGATGTAATGAAAGAATTATATTTGCAAACTTACACAATTTAAATCAATAATACTAGTGTACATATACATAAATACCAATAAATTTCTGTTTCTATGTGTTAGTATAATAACATTTCACAGCCTTGAAATTTGCCATATGTGGTCTGAAAACAGGCAAGTAAATTTCAGAGCTCCTGCATTCACTGCAAATGCCTAATATCCTGGGAAAACATGATAATATCTGTATATCAGTTGTTTCCACATGTATATATTAGAAATAGATCCAGTTGTTAATATTTCAAATTACCCATTCATGAACAGACCCCTCTGTAAGTCTGTGAATTTTTTGAACATAAAAACAGAAAATAGCATAAGTATTATTATTACAGTAGACACTGATGTTTTTATATATAACTAACTACTCCACTACTTTCGTTCCTCTCATTATATATTTTCATTTTTACAGATTCAACTAAAACTGTAGGATCACTACAGTGTCTTTGCTGTTTTTATATAATCCACACATATATCAAAGAAGAGCAACATTCAGGAGACTCCCAACATATCTACAAAGAATTAATAAAATTAAGTTTTGGTGTTTATCTTAAGAATAAGGATTTAATCAATATTTTACACTATGAGGATCTGAGAGTCAGTCTCTTAAACCATTATTATAGCTATAATTAAAATGATACTAATATGTTAAGTTCTGACCCACAACTAACAGGACTATAATATATCAACGTAAAATGCATGATTTCTTCAGCTAATTCAAATGTCATAATTTGGTAAAATTTAGCTCTTCAGAGGGTATTACTGGTTTCATATTTATACACATGTCAAATTTTTACTCTTAGATATTTTTTAGAAATGTAGATATATAACTGACAGAAGGAAAACTATGCCAATTGCGACAATCAAGACTCTCTATATTGTTAGTGAGAGAGTGATAACACATACAGAAACTTCTATTGCAACTTTTCTGAAGGAATATAATTTCTAACTCTGCCCTGAATATGTTGTCCATAGACCCACGAAAGGTATTGTCTACAACTTCCAGAAAAAAAATATAAAGCAGA
The DNA here is from genome assembly GCF_982192425.1 of Myodes glareolus. Taxonomy (NCBI): domain Eukaryota; kingdom Metazoa; phylum Chordata; class Mammalia; order Rodentia; family Cricetidae; genus Myodes; species Myodes glareolus. Next base: position 38,865,764 of record NC_142049.1, read on the forward strand.
TAAATTTAAGGTAATAAAGAGCAAAATTTTAGAAATATTAAATGTAAATTAAAGTTAAATAAAAGCAAAGAAACAAAAAAAAATACTTAGCAAAATAACATCCCCTACTGATATATCAAAAAATGGTGGAAAACTCTCTAAAGTAGCACACTCAGCAGAAAAGCCACTGACAAATATTGGAGGCTAAGAGAGAAAGGATCATTTTTTTTTTTTACTGTATAGTAATATCGATGGGCATTTGAAACAGAATTTGTCTATGCTTAATTGGTTATAAAATTTAACAACAATGTTTACTCAGTAGGAATACTTATGTATTCAATTGTATTACACAATAAAATATAATAGTTTTATTATGTATCAGAATTTATTTTTACACTTTTAATATAGATATGTTTTAAAGGAGGAAGAATGAACAGGAAATAAAATAGAGTATTCATGTATGAAATTCTAAACTATGTTAAGAAAGTGCACACATGCATGCATATGTATGTATAAATATAATTATGCATAGTCAATCTCATTCATATGCACATACATGAACACATATAAACATTAGAAAGTAATTGAGATGATTCATAGAATTTTAGGAGAGAGATTGTAAAACTGAACTCCTTATACTATAAAGGGTAAAAGATTTTTTTCACTCAGTTTCAAGTAGTCTGTTATTTCATTTGTTTATTGACCAAAGTCATGACTAGAAGTCAAAAATAGAGATACACAGACCATTTCAAAAAGATGCTTACAACTGCTAATATGATGGAAAGAACCTGTTCTGGAAGTTCCTACATACATTCATCATCTTCGAAATTCAATTATTCTGCTGTTATTAGTAAATTTAATGGGATTACATACTTGGGCTATAATTGAAGATTAATCCTGAAATTGGCATGATGAAAATTCTTCACTCACATTAGCTACATGCCTAAAAAAATGAGTAAGAAGTCTTCAGATATATATTTGTCATAATGGCCAAAATATCAAGAAACCAAGTAAATATTGATATTAAGACTATATGATGGAAGGTATAACTCATACAATTTTAATGGCTAGGAACCTAAGCCTACAATGAAGACAGATTACATAAAAATAATATATTTTATTCTCCCAAACTCTAGGTCCTATGATATGGTGTTTCAAGCCTTTACAATTTACCTGGATGTCTCATACTCGTATTTTTTAAAGATGGTAGAAATATTGTAACAGATTGAATTTGAGGCTCTTGATTCCAAAGTAACAATGTTTTTCAGTCTCAAAATTACTAGTAGACATACCCATTTAGAGTCTGAGATGAATGTTCAAGATAAGTGCAACACTTTTTAAAAGCATAAAAAACAAGACACACAATAACAAAGATATCTATTGTGTTAATTATTTTCAAGGGAAGTATGTAATACCTCATTGCCATCATCAATAAACACTGGATTTCCAAAATGCTCATGATGTCTGATTTCCTAATTAGGAATGGGCAAAATGTAAGAAAGTATCAGGTACAAGAGAATTTATAAGCAAATACAGAAAGACTATGTCAATCAAAACAGCAAATTTGAGACTGTGAGAATCTTAAAAGTAATAGGATTATAAGAAGTAGGTTTCCTCTTGTATACCTTATGCTATTCAGTCTTTGGTGACAGGCAGCATAGTGCGTTCACATGATACTGTGTAATATTTTCAATGATTCTCTTTTCATGAAAAAAATGCAATGTCATACCAATTTTCACAAGGAAATTCAGAGAAAAGAGGAAAGGGTATCACGCCCCTTGACGCTGTCATATACTAAAATATTAAGGGAATTATTTCTTTGGGGATAATGCTGTGTCCAAGATAGAGATAGTGGTGCCACAAGTATAAAGAGAAAGAGAGGTCTCAGAAGCAGGGACAGACATGACACGCAGACCATAACAAGTGACACCGAACTGTAATACTGGGAATGAACCAGTACCTGACGGCTAATTACCCTGGGATTTTTCTCATATACTTACTAAGAGCAATCTGCCATGTCTGGGCCAAAATACATTCAGATTTCAGTTATAAATATTTGCAGCTGAAGGTGGCATATAGCCAGAACCAAACTAGGAATGACCCTCTATGCTGACAATATTATTAGCTCTCCTTGCCTCTGACTGAAGGACTGTGTGAATTCAGATTTCCCCCGAACAATGAGAAGAATGATCTCAATTCCACCAATAGGAACACAGCCTGTGGTAACCATGGAGATCCGCATCAGAGCTGCTGACTCATTTCTCCCTCCCATCTCAATGTTTGCTGCGACAGAAAAATATGAAATTGAAAGTAGATGGCAGGAAATAATGTAGTTTACCTAGAACCAGAATCCAAATATCAAAAAGGGAAATCATTGTGAGGCAAGTAGGAGGGGAACATATCTGTCTTCTTGAGTCTGTATCCTGCCTTTCTACATGAAATTTTCCATTCCTCCCTGCGGGTGACTGATTGTGATACTGTGCTGCCGATTGCAGCTTAATGTTATTGCATTCAGAAATGCCATGTCATAGTTCCTAAACACTTATTGGGGAAGCTTACACTTGAAAAAAATGTTCAGGTTCCCAGGTGCCTCAGGCTATTTGCAAACATAGCAATTATCTGACTGATGCCTCCAATGGCGCCTAAGATCAGTACATTCCAGTATTGTCATGTATAGACTTTCTAAGAAATTCATCATTTCAGAAAATACATAATCTAATACGAACCTAGGAATTGCACAATTACGGCTTCAGATTAGAGTACATTTTCTGCACTGCAAACGAAAACGGGTGACTCTTCTCACAAATTCCATGCATTTCCTGTGGCTTCTCTATCCTGCAGGTCTCTGGGGCACATTTTCATCTCTGGTGTTCTTTACTGGGAGGCCTTGACTAAAGTCCAGCTTTTAGCAGGACTTTAGTCAAAGTCCCACTGGCAAAATCCCTCAGTGTAGACCTTTTTATGCCATGTAGGAACCAATAAGCAGAGAGATCTCTAATCTAGGACCAGAAAGCAAGGGAATGCATTTAACTTGATGATCTCATCCAGAACTGATGAGTCATCTGTGTCTGCCTCCTTAGCGAGTATTCTGAAAAGAAGCAGAGCAACTGACAGGGGAACACAGGATGACATGCAGTTTACCCTGCATTTTGCTTTATAGTTGACAGCAGACAAAACTGTCAAAATGTGACAGGTTGAGCAAGCTGGCATTTTCTTTTGCCTCGAATCTACCTATATACATGAAAGCCTCCTTTCCTGTCTGGAAATTTTTGACCGTGCATCTGTGCTGCCAAGTGTATTTGGCTTCTGATTCTTTCTGATTTTTTCTGTATTTACATGCGTATTTTTTATGCATTCAAATTATAATTAAATTTGTTACATATAATAAGATATTTTAAATTTTATACAAATAAGAAATATAAGTATAATTTTTCATGTAGTTTAATTATAATACATAATATATTTACGCTGATTAGAATGCTGTACAGAGAAGTGGGTGTATTGTAGAATTAAATGTATATTTGAAACCCTCAACCATATAGAACCATCTGTAATACAGTAGCCCATAGTGTCTTAATGATAAAGAAATGAATTTAGTTTAATTGATTTCAGGAAAAAAATTAAATATTTTTAAATTATTAACATTTGTATTTGCTTGTTTTAATGTTTATAGTTATTTCCACGTTTACCTTTGCGTGAGTCTGCCTTCATATTTTGGTTTCTTACATGCAATTAATATACATAAATATTGCCTAAATAATTATTTCTAATTATTTATTTAAAAAACACATAGATTAATATATTAAAAGTTTCTCTAAATCTCATAAACACTATTAAAACTGAAATACACACACATATACATATTTTTAAATACATAAATATTTAATAAGAGAATTTATTTAAGGAAGTTTGATGTCCACCAATTTCAGATCATCTATTGAAACATAGCACATTTCATGGCAAGCCACTCTGAAAATAACTGTAACTTTACTTTTCAATTAGTTAAATATGTTTAATAGACCCTTTAATAAGGATTCAGTTTCATTTATCCTGCCATTAGGCATACTAGGATTTCTGAGCACTGGATAAATTAAAGAATAATGCATTTAGTTGCAGTTTTTGATATTTCATTGGGGAAGTGTTTTTTTTTAATATAATCAAATGATGATTTCATGCAGATGTTTATTGGAACTAGAATATCTGAGATTGGATTTCCCCTTTGACTGTAATGTGTGCCATTCCAGCATAGCGGGCAATGAATACACAGAACTATTACAATACTGTCACGTCAAAAAAATGAAAGTGAAAGTGGATGAGAGGGAAAAAATGCAGTTTACCTCAGAACAGAATCCAATCATCAAAGGGGAAACAACTGTGAGGTAATCAGGAGATGGTCATATATCCCAATTCTTGGGTCTGTATCCTGCGGATCGCTGATTATTATTCTTTGCTACCAATTGCACCTTACAGGTATCACATTCAGAAAAGCCGTGGCATGTTCCCTAAACACACTGATTATAGAATCTTCCACTTGAAATTTTCAGAATCAGGGATGCCTGAAGCTATTCCATAATGTAGCAATTATGATAGTGGATCTTCCAATGCTGCATATGATCAGTACATTCCCAGTTTTTGTCAGGTATTGACTCCCAAAGTAAAATTCGTTTCCAGAAAATGCATAGTCAAAGGCTAATCAAGAAATCACAGATATTAATGCTGAAGCAGTAGATTTATAGATTGAAGCACAATCCCTGCACTGCAAACAGGAACAGGTGGCTCTTATCAGAAGCAGGGAGAATCTCAGAAATTCTTTGTTCTTACGAGGTATCTATTGCTTCTGTCTCCTGCAGGTCTCTGCAACAGATTTTGTACTCTGAGTTTGTTTATAGCCAATCTCCTGACTAAATTCCAGCTAAAAGCTGAACTTTAGCCAGGAGCCTGACTGGCAAAATCCCTCAGTGCAGACCTTTTTATGTCATCTAGCAACCAATAAGAAGAGAGTTCTCAAATGAAGGACTGTAAAGCACAGAACTGCATTTACCATGGTGACCACATTCAGACCTGATGATTTATCTGTGTCCCTCCTCCCTATGCTTAGTAAAAAGAAACAGAGCCTTTTAAAGGGGAACACAGGAAAAAATATATTTTCCCTTTGATTTGCCTCCTGTTAACAACAGACAAACCTGGCTCATTATGACTGGTTGCCACAGCAACAATGCAGCTGCTTTTGCCTACATTTTAGCTGTATACATGAAAGCCTCCATTTATATCTTTGTTTTTTTATTGTGACTTTGCAATGTCAAGTCCATCTGGCTTATGATTCTTTGTGATCTGTTTTTGTCTATTTTTATGTGTGTTTGTTTATGCAGTTAAATAATTATTAATAATGTTACATATAATACATGTAATATGTATTATATCTTAATATAAGGTAAGAATGCAATGATTCATGTAGTTAAATTACAATACATAATATATTTAAGTCCATTAGAGTGTTGTATAAGGAGATGGATGGATTGTAGGAAAAAATGTTAATTTCATATCCCGTTGAAAATGGACCCGACTGTAATAACGTATTTCATTGTTTCTTAATGATAAGAATATGAATTCAAGTTAATTCAATTGTGAAAAAAATTTAAATATATTTATATTCTTAACATTTATGTTTGACTCATTACAATCATTATAGATATATTCACCCCCACCATTGCTAGAGACAACTTTCATATTGTTTCTTATCATACGTATTTAATATACATAATATGTATGAAATAATATCTTAAAAAATTTATATGTATTTGTTTTAAAAATTTAATAGATTCCAAATACAAGAATTTCTCCCAAAATTTCAAAATCACGATTAAATCTATACAAATTTTTCTATCTTTTATATATATAAAATATATTTAAGAAAGTTGTAGGACAATTGATTAGAAACCATCAATTGGTACATGATTTCCCTACCTGTGAAGCTATGTTGATAATAATTCTCAATTTCTTACTCAATTAGCTCAATATTACATATAGCTGCTCTAATAAGAGTTTGACTTCATTGTCCTTTTTCTATGCATATTGTGCTTTTGAGTACTGGATATATTACAAGAATTATGCATTTAGTTCCAGTTGTTTGATATTGTTTAGGGCAAAAGTGCTTATATATTATTAAAATAGTGGATTGATGCAGATATTTATTTAAACTTGCATCATTGAGATAGGTTTCCTCCAGGGACTGAAATGTGCCATTCTACCGTAACTGGCCATGAATACTCAGAAAACTTTCTGTTGCCACACTTCTCTAATGTCCTGAAATTGATTAATACCAGCATTCCTGCATTAGAAAGTCAGTATTATAAAAATGAATTGCAGGTCTACAAATTTCCAAATTAGAATATTCCTGTCTGAAACTGCAACATGAATATCTCAACTTTCAATGTAACCATGAAGGCTTAAAAAATAAGATAAGTATAAATCACAGACCACAGAGTTGACCACTCTAAAGATCATTGCATTATTTTTACTCACCAAATTTGATATGGTCCTCTGTAAAAAACAATGTTAAATCATATTTTATAAGTGTAGATAATAATGTCCAGAAATGCACAAATGTCTTTGTTCTTCCTCTATAATTCTTAGTCGTTTAATGTAATAAGAACAACATGGAAGAAAATCCATGCCCGTTGACCAAAAATAGATAAAAATAAATGAGGGCACATTTACACTATGAAGAACTACTCAGTGTCTAGTTAAAATAAGAAGAACTACTCAGCAGTAAAAACAAAGACATCTTGAAATTTTCAGGCAAATGAATGAATCTATAAAAATCCATCTGAAGTGAAAAACCCAGACCAGAGTCATAAGGATGGTTGGTACCAAATCACTGTTGAACAAAAAGTATAAAGCATAGAATAGGGAACCTATAGCCCATGACCACAGAGAATCTACGTTATAAGGGTATAATTAATTAAAAAAAATTATAACCCTGGGAAGAGGAAAAAGACAAATACAATGAAAAATGGGAAAATATGGGTAAGGTTAAATGGAATGCAGAAAGTAAGGACAAAAGCCATATGGCTAACATAAATAAGAAAAAAATGGGTTGATATAAGTTATAAGAGTTAATAAAATGCCTGTGGTACTGGGGCAATCAGTTTATGATTAATATAGAACTCCATGTGATTTTCTTTGGAACTTGATTACGGGAACATATCAGACAGAATCCCCATCAACCAGGCCGCCATGATGCAGAGGATCACAACTAAGACCCTATGCAATAATGGAGAGGGTACTTGAACATCCCTTGCCTGTGTCAGATTGAGGGACTATCTTAAATGTCACCATAAAACCTAAATCCAGTAAAGTATGGAAGCAGATGCAGAGATCCACAGTTGATCACATGGCTGAATTCCTAGAGTCCGGTTGAAGAACCGAAGTAGTAAGAATACAAGCAAAGAAAGCAAGGTCTTGATGGGAATGCCCACTGAAACAGATTACCTGTTCTAATTGTAGACCTTGAGGGGAAAACAGCTGCTTCCTCTACTCTGTTTGCAGCCTTGGGTGCTCTAGGCGAAAACCTTGCCAGATAGACAGAATTACCATAACTGTTCAAAGTAATCTAAATTCACAATTGGACGCTGTAGTTAATCTTTACAATCTGGGTGTGGATTTTTACCTCTGCTGGTCACAGGATAAGATTTTGCTGCTTTTTCGCGGACCCCGGAATACAAATTTGCTAATTGGCTTTAATTTAGTTTGACTATTCATTCCAGAGGTCCCATTTACCGGTGCTGTAGCCCTACTCAAGGGGCTCTATTGTGAGCAAACGTTTCAGATATAGTCCAAGCACAGTCTCTTCCAGGAATGCTTATGTGTATGCTGGAGCATCTTCACTTGGCCAATGGCTTTCAGGTCCGCCATGGCCTGGCCCCAATAGGCATTCGCCTCGGAATATCTTTCAGCATAAAACCGGCTGAACGTGTTGGAGGATGACTTTAACCAGAGATGGGTCTAGACCACATGGGCAGGCTTTTCCAATCTAAGACATGGGTACGTCTGGACCTGAGGCATCATCCTGACGACGGATCCGGATTTTATCTGATTCCCAGTGACACCTAAGGCAGGTTTCTGTCATCATATTTTTTATATATTTAAAGGGAGACTTGTAGGTACCCAGGTCTTTTTCCCTTTTGTTCGTGGCTATTAGCAGGGCCTTTTGACCTCTGGCTCCCTGGCTCTTCTGCACATCACCAGCCTGAAGGTTTAGCTTAGAAAGAACTTGGCCCTCTTTTGTTATGGTAATTCCACCTGTAAACAAGTTTCCAGCAGGGCCCTATATGCCTGCCAAGCCTGCCTCCTGCAGCTGCTCCTGCCTGGGACACCAGGAACCTGTCATCCTCTTCCACTGCTCCTGATGGGAGAGGGCTTTGCCCTTTTGCCCCCTTTGCTCACTAATATATATACCCGACTTGAGTTTAATAAAGTGGCCATTTACTCTTTGGTGAATGAGCAGATCTCTTGTGTCTTATACTTTAACCCTTAGGATATTCATCCATTCTCGTGGACTCGGTTCAGGAAAGTGCACATCTGAATCGGGTGTGGGAATTCACAGAAAAGTATGGACGCCAACAGGGGAACACTCATCCATTGCAGGTATTAATGCAAAATTGTGCTACATTTTGAAAATCAGTGTGGCAGTTTCTCAAAAAATTCTGAATCAGCCTACCTCAGGATCCAGCAATACCACTCCTGAGAATATACCCAAGAGATGCCCAATCATACAACAAAAGCATTTGTTCAACTATGTTTATAGCAACATTATTTCTAATAGCCAAAACTTGGAAAAAACCTAGATATGTCCCTCAATGTAAGAACTGATAAGGAAAATGTGGCACATCTACACATTAGAGTACTACTCAGCGACAAAAAACAATGACATCTTGAATTTTGCATAAGATGGTTGGAAATAGAAAACACTATCCTGAGTGAGATAACCCAGACCCAAAATTGTGAATATGATATATACTCACTCATTAGTTGATTTTAGCCATGAACAAAGGATATTGAGCATATAGTTCTTGATCCTAGAGAACCTAAGTACTAAGGTAAACCCAAAGAAAAACATACATAGATACTCCTGGAAATAGCAAGCAGACACATTGCCAGGAAAAAGTTGCAAGCATGGGGGTGGGGGATGGGGGAAAGAGGAGAGAAGGGAGAAGGGGTGGGCTGGGGAATGCTTGGGAAAGTGGCATATTTGAGATGTAGGAAGGATGGATATGGGAGCAGGCAATAAGATATCTTAATTAAGGGAACCATTTTAAGATTTGCAAGAGGCTTGGCTTTAGAGGAGTTCCCAGGTGTTAATGGTGATGTCCCGAGCTAGAACCCTGGACAATGAAGGAGAGGGTGCTTAAACTGGCCTTGTCTGTAGGCAGACTGATGATTATCTTGAATATCATCATAGAACCTTCGACTGGCTACAGATGGAGATTGAAACAGAGACCCACATTGGAACACTGGCCTGAGCTCCCAAATTCCACTTGGAGATATTTTAAAAGCCAAAGCAACTCATGTGTAACAGTATCAAGAAGAGAAATTTTTAGAATTTGTAGAGCAGTTCTGCCTTTTATTTCTCAAGGATGGTATCTTGGAAACAGAAAAATTGAGGTGAAAACCCAAGATCATTATAACCTGGAATTAGCACAAAGTATTCTATTAATTTGTTGCAGTTTATAAGGGAGAGTTTGGATTCACACTATGATAGGTATAAAGTAGTCCCCATTGCAATAATCAGAAGTGGTACAGAACACTCCTATGCACCACAGGAGCTGTTAGATGAGGAAACATTTATAGTACTGTTTGCTTGTGATCAGTCTGTGCCTAGAGAGCTATAGGAGGAAGCCACTAAGTAAAAGGATAAGGCATCTCAAGTCCTTCGCTCCTGGTGAGGAAAGCTGAGAAAAAGAAAATGGTGGAAAATTAAGCAGAAACTAAAAACCTTAAGAGATTTTGCTATATCACTTTCACAGAATTAGGAAAGTCTGTAAATCTCATCAGGAAAGCACTTCGCTTCCTTCCCAAGGGCTAGGTTAGATCAAGCAATAGTGCAGAGACCTCATGGAATAGAGTAACACTTCAGTGTTTGTACTCTTTCTCAAGCTAGCTAGTTGCAATGAAGGTACCACCTGAGGAGAGGATGAACAAATGTTATTAGCAATAGAGGAAAGATATGTGTAGGCAAATAACAACTTAGGTGCCCTGAGTCCTTTTGAACAACTCAAAGAATCAAAGCATCATGGACATAGCTTGCTTCAAATGGAAATTATCTGTTGTGGAAAAACAAAACATGCAGAAAAAATGTTGGTCCGCAGATGAGAGAAATCTGACCCAATAAATTCCCAAAGCTGGACATTTGGGAGATGTATATCAAGTCAATGACAATACTATTGCAGTATAAGTTTGCTTTGAGACCATTTAGAAAGAAAGGTAAATATTTACAGATTACACTTGAGTATCTGCAGATATTGGACTCTCATGCAGTCAGTGACATCTTTTTCAAAGAAAAATATGTTATAGATGTTATCGCTAACAATGAAATCGGTAAATTGGAGATTGATATAAAATTCGAGAAGAGATAATTAGAGTAATTAATGCTTCCATTACCTTCTCAATCATCCATAACAAAAGATACCTATAATATTGTTTTAGACATGAAAGATTGTTTTTAACCTTTCCCTGGGTTCACCAAAATTGTCAAAGAATTGCATTTAGTGTTTGATCAGTTAATTTCAAAATCAAATTAGAAGATACCATTAGAATATCTTGACTCAGGGTATGGCAAAAAAATTTACCTTATGCCAGAAATATGTTTCTCAGGCTACACAAATTATTAGGCATCAATCATAAATTTAAACAAGTTTATATTATATTATCCATTAAAGGATGAGACTTGCTTCTCTTTGTTAATGAAGTAAGTTTGTATGTAATATATTGTCAGCTTCAGCTGAATCCTGTCTCTGCAGGGGTAGAAATGGCCACAGTGAAGGGGATAATCCATTTCTTGAATATTTGGTATATATGTTTTACCCAGAAGAAATTAAGCCTAAGAAATCAGAAATCAAGAGAAAAAGATGACAAACTTGGAATGATTTTCAGAAATTAATATGAGATATAAAACCACGGTGGCTTCATGGCATCCACCAAATCCTCTGCTTATCTGTGACCTTTGTGAGGCTTGGTCTAATTTTGGAACAGTTGGCAGTGAGAGAATGATTTGTACCTGTGTCTTTGGATGTTCCATAGAAAATGTTGCATAGATTGCATTTTTCTATGTAAATATAGGGAGAGGTGCCTGGTATTATGCCAAGCTGTTATGCCAAGATTTCTGTTGTTTATGAGAAACCTCCATCATACTGTGAAAATACTGTGGTGGAGCAGAGTCCAGAATGAGAGGTGGGTCTAATGTAATTTTTCCGGTTACCAGATTTTCTTTATCTCTGTTAAGTATTTAAAGTCAGGGGAATTTTTCTCTTTGAAATTGTGTTGCTGTGTTTAATACATATCATATGGTGTGCTTTTCTTACTGCTATTGCTGTATCAGGAAAACTGCTCTTAAAGGAGGTGCGTCAAGCCTCCTAGAAAAGACTGGCAAAAATGAAACCATGATCGAGCCTACTCTGTAATGTTAGCGAGGTAGTGATAACACAATCAGAAACTTCATCTGCAACTTTTCTGAAGGAATATAATTTCTAACTCTGCCCTAAATATATTATCCACAGACCCACAGAAAGCATTGGCTAAAAATTCCAGAAAAAAATTAAAACAGATAAAAGTTGGGAGCATGGGAGTGGTGGTAAGGGTGGGGGGGGTCAGAAAAGGGAGAGTGGGAGAGAGAAGGGAGAAGGGAAAGACTGGAAAAAGCTTGGGGGGGTGGGAGGGTGGAGAAGGAAGAAGGTTGGATATAGGAGCAGGAAGAATATATCTACATTAAGGGAGCCATTTTAGGGCTGTCAAGAGACTTGACTCTAGTGGGGATCCCAGGTGTCCATGGGGATGTTCCCAGCTAGGTCCTTGGTCAGCAGAGGAGAAGGTGCCTGAACTGTCCTTGCCCCACTATCACATTGATGATTATCTCGAATACCACCATATAAACTTCCTATGACGACAGAAGGAGATAGAGACAGAGACCCTCATCAGAGCAGTGGACTGAGCTCCCAAGGTCCAGTTGAAGGGCAGAAGGAGGGAGAAAATGAGCAAAAAGTCAGATCCGTGAGGAACACCACCTGTTTCAGTGTGCCTGTTCTAATGGGGGACTAACCAAATCCATCTGGACTGTGACTGAATGAGCATGGGATCAAATTGGACTCTCTGTGGCTGACAATGGGGGCTAAATGGGAAGCCATTGATAAAGAAACTGGGCCTTGTTTTTAGGATATATTCTGGCTTTTTGAGACTCTAGTCTATTTGGATGCACAGCTTCTTGGCCTGGATGTAGAGTGGAAGGCCTTGGACTACCCATTGGGAAGGCTTCCTTGCCCTCTCTCAAGAAGGGAGGGGAGAAAGTAGGGTGTTTAGGAGAGTGGGAGGGGATTGGGAAGAGGAGAGGAAATGTATATATTTGAATGGAAAATTTAAAAAAATTAAAACATTTAAAGTTATGGTATTAAAGAATAAATTTTGGAAATCTTAAATGCCAATTAAAATTAAATAAAATCAAACAAACAGTGAAAAATGCCTAGCATAATAATATCTCCAATAAGAAAAAAGTCTCTAAAAGTAACACTCTTAGCAAAAAAGCCACTGAAAAATATTGGAGCCTGAGAATGAAAGAATCATTTTTTTTCTATATACTTATATTGATAGGCCTTTAAATTAGAAAAGATTAATGCTACATTGGTTACACAAAATCACAACATCTTTTACTCAGTAGGAATAACCATGTATCACAATAAAATATAATTATTTTATTATGTGGTAGGATTTATTTCATTCTTTTAATATAAACATTGTTTTAAATTAGAAAGAATGAGCATGAAATAGCATATATGAAATTTTAAATTTTGTGAAGAAAGTATACACTTGCATGCATATGTATGTGTAATTATAATTGTGCATAATCAATTTCATACATGTAGATATACATAAAATTATATATATATTAGAAAGTAATTAAAGTTCTTCATAGTATATTAGGAGAGAGATTGTAAAACTGAACTCCTTATCCTATGTGGGGTATCACATTTTCTCACTCAGATTCAAGTAGTGGTGTTATTACAGTTGTTTATTGGCCAAATTCATGACTATAAGTCAAAACTAGAGGTTCACACACCATTTCAAAAATATGCTTACAACTGCCAATACGGTGGAAAAAACCTGTTTTGGAAGTTCCTACATAATTTCATCATCATAGAATTTCAATACTTCCGATAACATTATTAAATTAAATGGGATTACCTACTTGAGCTATAATTGAAGATTAATCCTGATATTGTCATGCCCAAAATTCTGCACTCTCTGCTACATGTCAGAAAAAAAATAAAGAGTAAGAAGTCTTCAGATATATATCTGTCATAGTGGACAAAATACCAAGAAATCAAGTAAATATTGTTATTAAGACTATATGATGGAAAGTATAACTCGAACAGCCTTCATGGCTAGGATCCTAAGGCTACGATGATGACAGACTTACATTAAAATAATACATTTTATTCTCCCAGACTCTACTGCAATATTGATATGCTCATACATCTGAGCATCATTTGACCCTCATCAAAGATTTTCCTTTGTCCCTAGTTGGAAAACAGCATGATGATGTGCAGGGAAGGTCTTTCTATAAGAAAAAAGAGCCTGCGTGGTCCTATGTTATGATGTTTCAAATCTTTAAAATCTACCTCGAAGTCTCGTCCATGCATATTTTAAAGATGGCAGAAATATTGTAACAGATTGAAATGGAGGCTTTTGATTCCAAAGTACCAATGTTATCCAGTCTCAAAATTACGAGCAGACATATGCATTTAGAGTCTGAGATGAATGTATAGGATAAGTTCAGCACTTTTTAAAAGCATATAAAATAAGACACACAATAACAAAGATATCTATTGTGTTAATTATTTTCAAGGGAAGTATGTAATACCTCGTTGCCATCATCAATAAACCCTGGTTTTCCAAAAAGATCATGCTTTCTGATTTCCTAATTAGGAATAGGCAAAAATTGAGAATCATGCACAAGAGTATTGATAAGCAAATACAGAAAGACTATGTGAATCTAAACAGCAAATTTGAGACTGTGAGAACCTTAAAAGCAATAGGATAGTAAGAAGTAGGTTTCCTCTTGTATTCCTTATTCTTTTCAGAGTCTTTACTGACGGGTAGCATAGTGCTTTCATATGTTACTGTATAATATTTTCAATGATTCACTTTTCGTGAAAAAAAATATCATGTCATACCAAATTTAAAAATGAAACTCAGAAGAAAAAAAATTGGAAACAGTATGACTCCCCTTGACGCTGTCATATAGTAAAACGTTAAGGGAATTATTTCTTTGCAGATACTGCAGTGTTCAAAACAGAGATAATAGTGCCTCAAGTTTAAAGAGAAAGAGAGGTTTCAGAAGCAGGGACGGACATAATCCACAGACCATAGCAGGTGACTCAGAACTGTAATACTGGGATTATAACAGTACCTGACTGTTAATTACCCTTGTATTTTTCTCATATAGTTGTCAAGAGCAGTCTGCCATGTCTTGGCCAAATTACATTCAGATTTCAGTTATAAATATTTGCACATGAGAGCTGGCATATAGCCAGAGCCTGACTAGGCATTACCCACTATGCTGACGATATTATTAGCTCTCCTTGCCTCTGACTGAAGGACTGTGAATTCAAATTTCCCCCGAACAATGAGAAGAATGATCTCAATTCCACCAATAGGAGAAAAGCCTGTGGTAACCATGGAGATCCGCATCAGAGCTGCTGACTCATTTCTCCCTCCCATCCCATGCTTGCTGTTTGAAATCCCATATTTCAAAAATATGAAAGTGAAAGTAGATGACAAAATAATGTAGTTTACCTAAGACCAGAATCCAACTATCAAAAAGGGAAATCATTGTGAGATAAGTAGGAAGTGAATATATCTGACTTCTTTGGTCTGTATCCTGCATGTGTATCTTAAATTTTCCATTCCTCCCTGCGGGTGACTGATTGTGATACTGTGCTGTCAAATGCAGCTTACTGGTATCACATTCAGAAATGCCATGTCACTATTTGAAATTGTGTTGCTTTGTTCATTTCATATCATAGAGTGGGAGGGGCAGCATGACTTGATTGAGCGAAAGGTCACTCTAGAAACCCTGCTCAGGATGCCTGCATTACAAAATGGTGTGCTTTTCTTACTGCTATTGCTGTATCAGGAAACTGCTCTTAAAGGAGGTGCTGCAAGCCTCCTACAAAAGACTGGCTAAAAAGAAGTCATGTTCGAGCCTACTCTGTAATGTTAGCAAGGTAGTGATAACACAATCAGACACTACACCTGCAACTTTTCTGAAGGAATATAATTTCTAACTCTGCCCTAAATATATTATCCATATACCCACAAAAAGCATTGGCTACAAATTCCAGAAAAAAAAATTAAAACAGATAAAAGTTGGGAGCTTGGGGGTGGTGGTAAGGGTGGGAGTGGATGTCTGAAAGGGGAGATGGGGAGAGAGAACTAAGAAGGGAAAGACTAGAAAGAGCTTGGAGGAGTAGGAGGGTGGTGATGGAAGAATGGGGGATATAGGAGCAGGACAGAATATATCTACATTAAGGGAGCCATTTTAGGGTTGTCAAGAGACTTGACTCAAGTGGGAATCCCAGGTGTCCATGGGATGTCCCCAGATAGGTCCTTGGTCAGCAAAGGAGAGGGTGCCTGAACTGTCCTTGCCCCACTATCACACTGATTATTATCTCGAATACCACCATAGAAACTTCCTCTGACTGACGAGAGAAGGAGATTGAGACAGAGACCCTCATCAGAGCAATGGACTGAGCTCCCAAGGTCCAATTGAAGGGTAGGAAGGAGAAGATGAGAAGGAAGTCTTGACCATAAGCTCCACCAACTGAGGCAGTGTGCCTGTTCTAATGGGGGCTAACCAAATCCATCTGGACTGTGACTGAATGAGCATGGGATCATATTGGATTCACTGTGGCTGACAATGGGGGCTGATTGAGAAGCCATTGATAAAGGCACTGGGACTTGTTTTTATTGCATGTTCTGGCTTTTTGAGACTCTAGTCTATTTGGATGCACAGCTTCTTGGCCTGCATGTAGAGGGGAGGGCCTTGGACTACCCACTGGGCAGGGTTCCTTGCCCCCACATAAGCAGGGAGGGGGAAGAAGAAGGGTGAGTTGGGGAGTGGGAAGGGATTGGGAAGAGGGGGGAAGTGTATATTTTCAAATGGAAAAATAAAAAAAAAAACTTAAAACACATGAAGTGAAGGTATTCGAGAGCAAATTTTGGAAATCTTAAACTTAAAGGCCAATTAAAATTAAATGAAACAAAGAAACAATGAAAAATGCTTAGCATAATAATATCTCCTACTGAGGAGTCAAAAGAGGTATATAAGACTCTAAAAGTAACACTCTTAGCCAAAAAGCCACTTAAAAATACTGGAGCCTCAAAATGAAAGGATGATTATTTTCTGTATAGTTATATTGATAGGCATTTAAATTAGAAAAGATCAATGCTAAACTGGTTACACAAAATCACAACAGTTTTTATTCAGTAGTAATAACCATGTATATAATTGTATTACACAATGAAATATAATTATTTTATTATGTGGTAGGATTTATTTCATACTTTTAATATAAACATTGTTTGAAAGGAGGAAGAATGAGCATGAAATAACATATAGTACTCATGTATGAAATTCTAAATTATGTGAAGAAAGTATAAACGTGCATGCATACAATTAGGCATAATCAATTTCAAACATGTAGATATACACAAAATTATATAAATATTAGAAAGTAATTAAGGTGCTTCATAGTCTATTAGGAGAGACATTGTAAAACTGAACTCCTTATACTATGCGGGGTATCAGATTTTCTCACTCAGATTCAAGTGGTGGTGTTATTACATTTGTTTATTGACCAAAGTCATGACGATAAGTCAAAACTAGAGATTCACAGACCATTTCAAAAATATGCTTACAACTGCCAAAATGGTGGAAAGCACCTGTTTTGATGTTCCTACATACTTTCATCACCATAGAATGTCAATACTTCAGATATTATTAGTAAATTAAATGGTATTTACCTACTTGTGCTCTAAATGAAGATTAATCCTGAAATTAGCATGACCAATATTCTGTACTCTCATTAGCTGCATACCTGAAAAAAGAAAAGAGTAAGAAGTCTTCAGATATATCTTTGTCATAATGGTGAAAATATCAAGAAATCAAGTAAATATTGTTATTAAGACTATATGATGGAAGGTGTAACTCAACCAGCTTTAATGGCTACGAATCTAAGTCTACGATGATGACAGACTTGCATTAAAATAATGCATTATATTCTCCCAGACTCTACTGAAATAAAGATATATTCATATATCTGAGCATCATTTGACCCTCATCAAAGATTTACCTTTGTCCCTAGGTGGAAAAGAGCATGATGATATGCAGGGAAGCTCTTTCTATAAAAAATAAGAGCCTGCGTGGTCCTATATTATGGAGTTTCAAAGCTTTAAAATCAACCTGAAAGTCTCGTACATGCATGTTTTACAGATGGCAGAAATATTGTAACGGGTTGAAATGGAGGCTTTTGATTCCAAACTACCAAAGTTTTCCAGCTTCACAATTATTAGCAGACATACGCATTTAAAGTCTGAGATGAACATACAAGATAAGTGCATCACTTTTTTAAAGCATAAAACACAAGACACACAGTAAAAAGTTATGTATTGTATTAATCATTTTCAAGGAAAGTATATAATACCTCGTTGCCATCATCAATAAACCCTGGATTTCCAAAAAGATCATGCTTTCTGATTTCCTTATTAGGAATGGGAAAAAGTGAGAATCGTGCACAAGAGTATTTATAAGCAAATACAGAAAGACTATGTTAATCAAAACATCAAATTTGAGACTGTGAGAACTTTAAAAGCAAGTCAACCTCCCTCAGGACCCAGCAATTCCACTCTTGGGAATATACCCAAGAGATGCCCTATCATACTACAAAAGTATTTGTTCAACTATGTTCATAGTTGCACTATTTGTAATAGCCAGAACCTGGAAACAACCTAGGTGCCCCTCAATAGAAGAATGGTTAAAGAAGGTGTGGAACATATATACATTAGAGTTTTACTCAGCGGTAAAGAACAATGACATCTTTAATTTTGCATGCAAATGGATGGAAATTGAAAAGACTTTACTGAGTGAGGTAACCCAGACCCAAAAAGAGGAATATGGTATGTACTCACTCATAAGTGGATTCTAGCCATAGTTAAAGATCTTTTGGTCTATAATTAGTGATCCTAGAGAAGATAGATAAGAAGGTGAACCTGAAGAAAATTTATACAGTTATCCTCCTGGATAGTAGAACTAGGCAAGATTGCCAAGCAAAGTCGGGTGCATGGGGGGTGGGATGGGTGGAAGTAAGGGAAGATGGTTAGGGTGCGGGGAGTGGGCAAGAATTGGGGATGGCTTGGGGGAATGGGTGGGGGGAGGGAGGAAGGATGGTTATGGGAGCAGGGAAGTTTATATCTCAACTAAGAGAGCCATTCTAGGGTTTGCAAGAGACTTGATTCTTGAGGGGTTCCCAGTAAAAATTAAATAAAAAAATAAATAAATAAAAAGAAAAAGAAAAAAAAAGAAAAAGAAAACGCTTTACTGAGTCAGGTAAGCCAGACCCAAAAAGAGGAATAAGGTATGTATTCACTCATAAGTGGATTCTAGCCATAATTAAAGGTCTTTGAGCCTATTATTCGTGATCCTAGAGAAGCTAAATAAGAAGGTGAACCTGAAGAAAATTCAGGTAGTTTTCCTCCTGAAGATTGGAAATAGACAAGAGTTCCAGGTAACCAAGGGTGCATGGGGGGTTGGGAGGGTAGTTGGAAGGGTAGGAGGTTAGAGAGAAGGGAGCAGGGGAGGAATGGGAAATGCTCGGGGGACTGGGAGGGGGGGAGGGAGGAAGGATAGTTATGGGCTCAGGGAAGAATATATCTCAACTATGGAAGTCAGTTTAGGGTTTACTAGAGACTTGACTGTAAATGGGATCCCAGGTCCAAGGAGAGATCCCCAGATTGTTCTCTGGACAGAGGAGAGGGTGCCTCAACTGGCCTTGGCTCATAACCATACTGATGAATATTTTGCTTATCACCATAGATCCTTCATCTGGCAATAGATGGAGATAGAGATGGGGTCCCATGTTGGAACACTGGACTTAACTCCCTAGGTCCAACCGAGAAGCAGTAGGAAGAAGAATGTGAGCATGGAGGGCAAGATCAGAGGGAACCTTCATCTGGCGATGGATGGCGATTCAGACGGAGACCCACATTGGAACACCAGACTGAGCCCCCCAAGGTCCAAAGGAGGAGCAGAAGGAGGAAGAACATGAAAAAGCAAATCAGAATGGCAAGGGGAGCGATCACCCACTGATACAAGGCGACTGATCTAATGAGAGTTCACCAAGGCCAGTTGACTGGGACTGAAGGAGCGCTTGATCCAACCAGATTCTCTGGAGGAGGCTGGATTCTCTTAATGTGGCTGGCCCGAAGACTTTCTAAAAAGCCATTGACAATGACTCTGGGACTTGTTTCCTCTGCATATTCTGGATTTTTGGGGATCCAGTCTGATTAGATACTCACCTTCCTGGTCCTGGAGGGAACAGGGAGGAACTTGAACTACCCACAGGGCAGGAAACTCTGACTGCTCTTAGGGATGGAGAGGGAAGAGAATAGGGAGTGGGGGGAGTGGGAGGGTGTTGGGAGGAGGGGCGAAAATGGAAACTTTTACATTTTAATAAACTTTGAAAAAAACAAAAAAAAAATAAAAAGAAAGAAAGAAAGAACAAAAGCAATAGGATGATAAGAAGTAGGTTCCTCTTGTATACCTTATTCTAATTCAGAGTCTTTATTGACAGGTAGCGTAGAGCTTTCATATGTTACTCTATAATATTTTCAATGATTCTCTTTTCATGAAAAAAATCTATGCCATACCAATTTTTACAATAATCCTGAGAAAAGAGGAAAGAGTATGACTCCCCTTGACACTGTCATATACTAAAACCTTAAGCTAATTAATTTTTTTCAGATACCAGTGTTCAAGACAGAGATAATAGTGCCACGAGATTAAAGAGAAGTAGAGGTTTCAGAAACAGGGATGGACAGGATTCACAGACCATTACAGGTGACACCAAACTGTAATACTGGGAATGGACCAGTACCTGATTGATAATTACCCTGGGATTTATCTCATATACTTGTTAAGAGCAGTCTGTCATGTCTGGACCAATGTACATTCAGATTTCAGTTATAAATATTTGCAGCTGTAGCTGGCATATAGCCAGACCCTGACTAGGAATGACCCACTATGCTGACGATATTATAAGCTCTCCTTGCCTCTGACTGAAGGACTGTGTGAATTCAAATTTCCCCTGAACAATGAGCAGAATGATCTCAATTCCACCAATAGGAACAAAGCCTGTGGTAACCATGGAGATCTGCATCAGAGCTGCTGACTCATTTCTCCCTCCCATCTCAATGTTTGCTGCGACAGAAAAATATGAAAGTGAAGGTAGACGGCAGGAAATAATGCAGTTTACCTAGGACCAGAATCCAAATATCAAAAGGGAAATCATTGTGAGGTAAGTAGGAGGGGAACATATCTGATTTCTTGGGTCTGTATCCTGCATGTCTACCTGAAATTTTCCATTCCTCCCTGCGGGTGGTTGATTGTGATACTGTGCTACTGATTGCCGCTTCCTGGGATCGCATTCAGAAATGCCATGTCATAATTCCTAAACATTTATTGGGGAAGCTTACACTTGAAATTTTCAGGTTCCCAGGTGCCTGAGGCTATTTGCCAAGTTAGCAATGATCTTATTGAGGCCTGCGATGTCGCCTAAGATCAGTACATCCCAGTATTGTCATGTATAGAATTTCTAAGAAAATCATCATTTCAGAAAATACATAATCTAAAACGAACCTAGGAATCACAGATTTTACGGCTGAATCAGTGGCTTCAGACTAGAGCACATTTCCTACACGGCAAACAGAAATGGTTGACTCTTCTCACAAATTCCTGTGTTTCCTATGGCTTCTGTATCCTGCAGGTCTGTGGGGCACATTTTCATCTCTGATGTTCTTTACGAGGAGGCCTTGACTAAAGTCCAGCTTTTAGCAGGACTTTAGTCAAAGCCCCACTGGCAAAATCCCTCAGTGTAGACCTTTTTATGCCATGTAGGAACCAATATGAAGAGAGATCTCTAATCAAGGACCGGAAAGCACAGGACTGAATTTAACTTGATGATCTCATCCATAACTGATGTGTCATCTGTGTCTCCATCTTTAGCGTGTATTGTGAAAAGAAGCCGAGCAATTGACAGGGGAACACAGGATGAAATGTAATTTACCCTGTATTTTGCTTACAGTTAACAGCAGATAAAACTTGGCAAAATGTGACATGTTGAGTGAGCTGACAGCTGCTTTTGCCTCGAATCTACCTATATACATGGAAACCTCCTTTCCTGTCTGGAGATTTTTGATTGTGAATCTGTCCTGCCCAGTGTATTTGGCTTCTGATTCTTTTTGATTTTTTTCTGTTTTTACGTGTGTTTTTTTAATGCAGTCAAATTATAATTAAATTTGTTACATATAATAAGATATTTCATATTTTATAAAAATAAGAAAAGCAAGTATAATTTCTCATGTTGTTTAGTTATAGGGCAAAATATATTTAAGTTGATCAGAGTGCTGTACACGTAAGTGGGTGGATTGTAGAATGAAATGTATATTTGAAACCCTCACCCTTATAGACCCAACTGTAATATAGTCGCCCATAGTGTCTTAATGATAAAGAAATGAATTCAGTTTAATTGATTTCTGGAAAAAATTAAATATTTTAAAATTTTTAACATTTGTATTTGCTTGTTTTAATGCTTAAAGTTATTTCCACATTTGCCTTTGCATGAACCTGACTTCATAATTTGGTTTCTTACATGCAATCGATATACATAAATATTGTCTAAATAATAATTCGTAATCATTTATTTAAAAACAAGTAGATTAAAATATTAGAATTATAATCACAATTAAAACTAGAACACACACATATGCTATATATATATATATATATATATATATATATTTAATATAGTAAGAGAATTTATTTAAGGAAGTTTGATGTCCACCAATTTCAAGCCATCCATTGTAACATAGCCCATTTCATGGCCAGCCACTCTGAAAATAACTGTAACTTTTCTTTTCAATTAGTTAAATTCGTTAAATAGCCCCTTTAATGAGGATTCAGCTTCATATGTCCCGCCATTAGGCATGCTAGGATTTCTGAGCACTGGATTAATAATGCGTTTAGTTTCAGTTTTTGAAATTTATTGGAGAAGTGGATTTTTTTACAATAATCAAATGCTGGTTTCATGCAGGTGTTTATTGGAGCTAGAATATCTGAGATTAGATTTCTCCTCTGACAGTAATAGGTGCTATTCTTGCCTAGCTGGCAATGAATATGCAGAAATCTTACAATACTGTCAGGTAGAAAATATGAAAGTAAAAGTGGATGAGAAGAAAAAAAAATCAGTTTACCTCAGACCAGACTCCAATCATCAAAGGGGAAACCACTGAGAGGTAATCAGGAGATGGTCATATATCCCACTTCTTGGGTCTGTATCCTGCCTATCTTCCTGAAATCCAACATTTCTGCCTGCGGATTGCTCGTTATTATTCTTCGCTGACAATTGTAGCTTACGGGTATCACATTCAGAAATGCTGTGACATCTTCCCTAAACACACTGATTGTGGAAACTGCCACTTGAGATTTTCAGAATCAGGGATGCTTGAAGCTATTCTGTAACATAGCAATTATTATAGTGGGTCTTCCAATGGCGCATGCGTTCAGTACATTTCCATTTTCTGCCCGGTATTGACTCCCATAGTAAAATTTGATTACAGGAAATGCATAATCAAAGGCTAATCAAGAAATCACAGATATTAAGGCTGAAGCAGTGGCTTCATACATTGAAGCACAATCCCTTACTGCAAACAGGAACAGGTGGTTCGTATCAGAAGCAGGGGGAATCTCAGAAATTCTTTGCTTTTACGAGGTATCTATTGCTTCTGTCTCCTGCAGGTCTCAGCAACAGATTTTGTTCTCTGAGTTTGTTTATAGCCAATCTCCTGACTAAATTCCAGCTAAAAGCTGGATTTTAGCCAGGAGTCTGGCTGGCAAAATCCCTCAGTGCAGACCTTTTTATGTAATCTAGGAACCAATAAGAAGAGAGATCTCAAAAGAAGGACTGTAAAGCACAGAACTGCATTTAACATGGTGATCTCATTCAGAGCTGATGTGTCATCTGTGTCTCCCTCCTCCCTATGCATAGTTAAAAGAAGCAGAGCCATTTAAAGGGAAACACAGGATAAAATGTATTTTCCCTTTGATTTGCCTCCAGTTAACAACCGACCAACCTGGCTCATTATGACTGGTTGCCACAGCAACAATGCAGGTGCTTTTTCCTAGATTTCAGCTGTATATATGAAAGGCTCCATTTATATCTTTGTTTTGTAATTGCGCCTTTGCAATAACAAGTCCATCTGGCTTTGATTCTCTGTGATCTGTTTTTGTCGGTTTTTATGTGTGTTTGTTTATGCTGTTGAGTTATACTTAATTATGTTACATATAATAGGCGTAATAGGGTGGATATGGGAGCAGGGAAATAAATATATTAATTAAGGGAGTCATTTTAGGATTTGCAAGAGAATTTATTCTTGAGGGGTTCCCAGGCCCAAAGAGAGGTCCCCAGATGGTTCCTTGGGCAGCAGAGGAGAGGGTGTCTGAACTGGACTTGTCCCATAGACACTGATGAATGTCTTGCATATCACCATAGAAACTTCATTTGGTGATGGATGGAGATAGAGACAGAGTACCACATTGGAGCACTGTACTGAGCTCCCAAGGTCCAGATAAGGAACCGAAGGAGGGAGAAAATGAGCAAGGAAGTCAGGACCATGAGGGGTGCTTCCACCCACTGAGACGGTGGGATTGATCTAAGGGGAGCTTACTAAGGCCAGCTGGACTGAGAGTGATGGAACATGTGATCAAACTGGACACTCTGAATGTGGCTGGCAATGAAGGCTGACTGAGAATCCAAGGACAATGGCACTGGGTTTTGATTCCACCGCTTGGACTGACTTTGTGGGAGTCTGGTTTGTTTAGATGCTAACCTTTATAGACCTGGATGGAGGTGGGAGGACCTTGGACTTCTCACAGGGCTGGGAACCCTTACTGCTCTTCAGATTAGAGAGGGAGGGGAAAAGGGGAAGTGGAGGGAAAAGGGAGGCAGGGAGGAGGTGGAAATTTTTAATAAATAAATGAATAAATTAATTATTTAATGAAAATATAAGTCATTTTCATATTTTGAATTCATAATATTCCTCAGAATACAGTAGAACATTCTCTGGATTTTGTAATGAAACAATTACATACGCAAATTTACACAATTTAAATGCAATAATACAAGTATACATATACATAAATATAAATCAGTTACTATTTGTATGTGTTAGTATAATAGCAGGCCACAGCCTTGAAATGTGACACATGTGGTATGAAAACAGGCAAAAAAATCTTAGCGATTCCTTCATTCACTGTATATGCTCCATGTCCTGGTAAAATATGATAATGTTAGTATACCAGATTATTTACACGTATATATTATAAATAGATCCAGTTGTTAATATTTCAAATTACTAGTTTATGGACAGAGCCTTCAATGAGTCTGTTACTTTTTTGAACCTAAAAGCAGAATATAACATAAGGGTTATTATTTGGAGTAAACAAAGATGTTTTTATATAAAACTCACTTCTCTCCAAATTCCTTTCCTCTGATTCTATTTTTTGCATTTTTACAGATTCTACAATTTTTGTCTGCCTCCTGAAATTAAACGGTAGGATCACTACAATGTCTTTGATGTTCTTATATAATCCACACATATAACAAATAAGAGCAACATTCAGAAGTCTCCCACACAAAAATACATAGAAGGAAATAAAATGAAGTTTTACTGTTTATCTTAAAAATAAAGTATTTAAATAACTGTTTACACTATTAGGATCTGAATGTCAGTCTCTTAAACCATGCTTATAGCTATAATTTCTACTTATACTCATCCTAAACTATTACTGTCAAAACCACAACTAACAAGAGAATAACATATCAAGGTTAAATGTGTGATTTTCCAGTTACTTCAAATGTCATAATTTGTCAAAATTTAGCTCTTTGAGGGTATTACCGGTTTCATATACATAGACATGTCTAAATTTTTGCACTTATATTTTTTTAAAATGCATATATATAATTGACAAAGGGAAAAATTAGCCAAATGCAGCAATCGAGCCTACTCCATATTGTTAGGGAGATAATGATAAAAAATAATCATAAACTTCCTCTGCAACTTTTCTTAGGAATATAATTTCTAACTCGGTTCTAAATATCTATCCTTAGACCTATAAGACACTTGTACAAAAAAAAACAGATAAAGTTAAAGTATTAAAGAAAAAAACTTTAGAAATCTTAAATGCCTATTAAAATTAAATGACAGCAAAGAAACAATGAAAAATGCTTAGCACAATGACATCCCTCATTGAAATGTCAAAAGAGATGGAAAACTCTCTAAATTAACAAAATTCCCAGAAAAGCCACTGACAAATGTTGGAGGCTAAGAAGAAAGGATCATTTTCTACTGTATAGTAATATTGATAGGCTTTTTTTATTAGAAAGGTCAGTGTTAAATTAGTTATATAAAATCACAACAGTGAGTATTCAGTATGGAATTCTGATCTGTACAATCATATCTACACAATAAAATATAATAATTTTTGTGTGGAGAGTTACTGCTCCCTGATTCAGTTTCGCACATCTGTGGTGCTTGGCTTCTCATGCTGCTCTGATCTGTCAAATACTAACTCTCCAAGTGGTTAGGCTTCATTGTTTCCATGTCCTGAATATTCTGACTTTTCTTCTTGTTGCTATTAGAGACTTTATTCCTGACCCTAGTTATTCTCTAGTATGTTGCCTAATTAACTATGTACACGAGGAGAATTTCCTCCTTTCCCTTATCCTTTATTTACCTGGATTTTTTCCCTTGAATAAAGAAGACTTGATCAGAATCCTGTCTTGTCTCCATCTCCTGTGTCTCTTGTCCCATCTCATTCTCACTTCCCCTCTAGAGACACATTGACTGAAGGTGTGTCAGGGTAAATTGGTGCCCATCGTTTGGCTGGAACACAGGGGATTCAGTGAAGAAGCTGTTCAGAGACACACATGTAAAGTGAAGAATAAGTAAGAGGAAGAGAAGCACAGGAACCTGCTGTGTGTTCGAAAACTCGGTAAGCAGAACACCGATCACGGGACAATAACTTAGCATGAAATGAAACATGCATTCAAGACATGGGGTGGGGGTAAATATTAAAAT
Source organism: Myodes glareolus (assembly GCF_982192425.1). Lineage (NCBI taxonomy): Eukaryota > Metazoa > Chordata > Mammalia > Rodentia > Cricetidae > Myodes > Myodes glareolus. The sequence continues at coordinate 38,892,422 of NC_142049.1, forward strand.
TAAAAGTTAAGGTTTTCTGAGTACATAAAAGATGTTTATAGATGAGAAAAAATGATGGAGAGTTAGAGAGGCTCATAAAGATTACTATTAAGCTTTTGGGCCAAGAAATTTCAATATAACTGTCTATTTTATTAGAATTAATAAATTTTAATTTTAGAGGCATTATTATTTTATAGCTGACAATGTTATGTGGATAGAAGAGAAAGTATTATTAAAAGATAAGGTATAGAAAATGAATAAAAAGGAGCCTAAATATTTGCAATGGCAAATATGGGTTTTTAAATTTGAGAAGGCTCAAATTAATACAGCCAGCAACAATCCTGTGCTAAGGGAAATTATTTTTCCTGTGTTAACAGGCAAGTGGAGCTTGTAATAACCCTAATCATCAGGCTAATACCCCAGTTGAAATACATAAATTAATGAGAGAAATAGGCATGGAAGCATTGGAGCATCTTTCCCGCATGGGAGAGAACTATGGTTGTTGGATTATAGTCATCCAGAAATCTAATGAGCCTTATATATTGAATTCCTAGCTCGGCTAAAACAAACAGTAGAAAGAACTCTAATTGGAGAAGAAGCAAGGAAATAACTTCTTAAAATGCCAAGCAAATAAAAATGCCAATGTGTGTTATAGTGAGCTAAGCTATCAGTTTAGGAAACAGGAAATATTAATAATTATAGGAATGAATGAAAAGACATTACATCTGAAAGTAGAAAACTGCAATTGGGTGCTGAAACTATGACCACCATTTATTATAATCTGCAAAAAGAAAATAAAAATTTAAAAGATTTAAAATGTTTGGAAATGGACAAATCAGTTTCTTACCAAAGAAGCTAAGGTAAAATTAAAGTTAGTTAAAGAGAATATTCAAAATGCCTTTTGAATAGTTTATAACCTCTGATCACATGCAAAATGTCTAGAGATCTGACATTTCAAAATTTGGAAATGCTCTAAGGGATCATTGGTAACTTTTTCCTATTTTCAAGAGGAACTTGGACATTTACATACTAATGCTAATCATCCATATATTCAATAGAAAATTCCATTTTGAGAAGCAAATCATACTTTAAAGTTCATTACATTTTAATACAGAAAATTGAAATTTTAAAAAGGAAGATTTTTGTATGAAAATAATGTGAGATATTTGGAAGCATTAGGGTAAATTTACATTAATTCACATTAAATTTCTCAAATCTGCCCCAAAGGGATATTCTCACTAGGGTAGAGAAATATTTTGCTTATACTTCAAATGTTCAACTAGCAGAAAAATTGCCAAGATGCTGAATAGCATTCTGCATTGCTAATGGAGAAAGGGAGATGGTATCGCAATCTCTCTCTACAGGATGAGTAACAATTATGGATCCTGAAGAAGACATTCCAATATAGGCCATGGTAAAATTATATTCATGGAAGCTAAATTGACAACATTGGTCTTCACCACGATCACAAACTTGGGGTCAGGTGAAATCTCTTGTGCCCTATGGTCAGATTATTGTCCAGCAGTACAAAAGATGGGTTTCAGCCGAAAATTGTTTTCTGACTGTATGTGCTCTGTTAATGTCTCTTCTGTTCAGGGATCGGGTATAAGTTATTGTGTTTATATCCCTTGTATACCTAGGTTAAAGCCTGTCTTTTGGTGAGATACTGATGTTTTAGTGTATAGTACTGTAAGTATCCTCTCTGCTCCTTGAAATGACTTGACTTATCTGAATAAATTTGATGGGACATCTTATAATACTACTTATAAGGATGATAGAAAGCCAATAAGCTTTGGAAATTGTCCTTGTTTATCAGTGAGATTACATTATTACAACCTGGTATTAAAATAGGCATATCTCATACTTGTCTTAAAAGACTTTCAGCATGGTCCATTAATAGACCTGGGGAAATATTATTGAAAAGTACAAATTATCATATCCTGTATGTCCAGATAATACGTGTCATGGTTTAAAATATCAGCCATTAATTTGGTAGACTTGTTTGAGAAAATTTGGCAAAATAGTTCAAAATAAATAGATCCATTGGGGAGCATATGGTCAATTTATTAACACTTGTTCTGAATGGAATATTATCACTTGTAATTTGCTTAATGCTACCAGGTTGAATTGAGCTGAGAATGAAATGATAACTGGAAGACATCTTCTGGCACGGGGAGATAGAGGAATCAGTGATAATCGCATTGCCTTACTCACAGCTCCTACTGCAATTCAGAAGATTGTTCCTGCCTTAATACATGTTCAGCATTTAAATGACTCATTTTTTGCAACAGTAGTATCTACTACTACTTACAAATTTCCCTTATTTGGAAGTACTAATATTACTGACTGTTTGCCAATACGACATGTATTTTTTTTTGGAAGAATTATTTCTACAACTGCAATTGATTGTTATGATTGTCAATTGCATTTATATATTACTATCTCTGATGAGTATAAGCATCCTAATCAATCTCTTCTGATATTACAACAGCATACACATATTTGGCTGCCTTTTACTTGGGTCATTCTTGGGCTCCAAATTCTCTGGCTAATATTGTAAAATTCTTCAAAAAGATATTGAAAAGAATAAAGCACATGTTCAGTATAGTAATAGCTGTAATTCTTAATTTTATTTCTGTTGTTGCTTCTGCTTCTGTGGCTGGTTTTGCTTTACATATGTCCTTGCAGACAAAACACTTTGTAGAGCAATGACATAAAGACTCTCATGTACTCTGGATAGAGAAAGCTCAAGTAGGTGCTCGGCTTCAGACAGAGATTGATGTATTTAAGAAAACAATGAGATGGTTGAGAAAGAAATATCTATCTTTACAAGAACAAATTTCCTTGCATTGTGATTGGAAATCAACCATTTTTTGCATTACTGATTTGTTTTACAATGATTCTTTACATAATTGGAAGGTTATTCAAGCTTATCTTTTGGACAATATCTCTACTCAATCTCGCATTGATCACTCACGTGATGATATAGGATTTACATTTGGTAAATCATATCCTGATTTCGATGCCTCCACCATTGCACAAATTTTTGCTGACAAATTTACATATCCTAAAAGAATTTTAGAAAGTATTCTTCATATCTCCAGTTGTATGCTTATTGTAATCATTTTAATGTTTCTTTTATTCTTGATTATATATGAGTATTTTATTCAACCAATAAATATGCAAAAATTTACATATTTTATGGTTAAAACATCTTTTGGCATCAAATAAAAATGGGGAAGGAGAAAGTTCAGGGAACACAATTGGCCTAGAGTACAGGATCATCCTGAGACAGATGTGATGAAGTAGGGAAACAGTTGTCTGTCTAATACTAACTCTGCAAGGAGTTATTGATCCATTGTTCCCATGTTCTGAACATTGTGTCTGTTCTTTATGTTGAATTAGGGATTTTTAAGCCTGAAAATTAGATCATGGTTAGGTTGCCAATGTGTTGCTTAGTTACTCATGTTCACAAGAAGAATTTTCTCCTTTCCCTTACCCTATATTATTCCCTGGAATAAACAAGACTTGATCAAAATCCTGTCTTGTCTCCAATGCCTGTGTCTCTTGTCGCATCCCATTCTCACTAACCCCTATAGGGTCTCATTTGATTTACCTGAGGGGCAGTGCAAAATTTGTTATAATGTAGGGCTTATTCTGATAATTTTAGTATAGATATATTTTCAAAGAAAAAACAGAATTGAGTGTAAAATAACATAAATACAGTACTCATGTATAAAATTCTAAACTACACTAAGAAAGTAAACACATACATGCATATGTATGTATAAATATAATTATGCATAATCAGTCTCATACATGTGCATATACATAAACTTATATAAACATTAGAAAGTAATATAGGCTTCATAGTATATTAGGAGAGACATTGTCAAACTGAACTTCTTATACTCTGAGGCATATCAGCTATTTCTCACTCAGATCAAAATAGTGTGTCATTATATTTGTTTATTGGGTGAAGTCATGGCTATAGGTACAGAACTAGACATTCACAGACCATTTCAAACATATGCTTATAATGATAATACAGTGGAAAGAACTTTCTTTGGAAATTTCTACATACATCGATCAGTATAGAATGTTAATACATTTCCTATTATGAGTAATTTAAATCACATTGACTCTTTGTTCTATGATTGCAGATTAACACTCCTATTAGCTACATGAGAAAAATAGAAAATAGTAAGAAGTCTTCAGAAGTATTTTCATCATAAAATTCAAAAAATCAGGACAGAAATCAAGTAAATATTGCTATTAAGATGATATGATGGAAAGAATAACTCAAATAGCCTTAATGGCTAGGAATCTATGACAGATTTTATAATAATAATATATTTTATTTTTCCATCATCTAATTCAATATTGATATGCTCATATATCTGAGAATCATTTGACCCTCATAAGAGATGTTCTTTCATACTAGTAGGAAAATAGCATACGCAGGGAAGATTTTTCTATAGAAAATAAAATGCTATGTAGTACTATGTTTTGATGTTTCATGTCTGTAAACCTACTTGAAAGCTTCATACACTTATATTTTAAGGATGGCAGAAATATTGTGACAGATTCAAGTGGAGGGTTTTGATTATAAAGTACCAATGTTTTCCATTCTCAACATTACTAGCAGACATACAGGTTTAGAGTCTGAGATGAATTTACAAGATAATATATACACTTTTTCAAAGCATATAAAAACAAGACACACAATAACAAAGAAATCTATTCTGTTAATTATTTTTAATTGAAGTATGTAATACTAGCACCCATCATCAATAAGCACTTGATTTCCCCAAAAGCTTATGCTGTCTGATTTCCTAATTAGGAATGGACCTAAATTATGAAAATATCATGTACATGAGAATTTATATGGAAAAACAAAAAGACTTGTTCAGCCAAAGCAGGATATTTGAGCGTGTGAGAACCTGAAATGCAAGAGGATGGTAAGAAATATGTTTCCTCTTCTTTTCCTTATTCTAAATTCATAGTCTTTGGTGACTGATACAGAAGTGCTTACAGATTTTACTATATAACATTTTCAATGAGTCTAAGTTTTTACATAAAAAAACCCTGCAATGCCATACCCATTTTCACAATGAAACTCCATAAATAGAGTAAAGGGCATGACTCCCCATGACACTGTCGGATATTGAAACCAGAATTGATATATTTTCTTGCAGATACTGAAGTGTTTCAAAACAGATAAAGTGGTACCACAAGTTCAAAGAGAAGGAGAATTTTCATAAACAGAGATAGACATGATGCACATTCAATAACAAGTGACTCAGAACGTAAAAGCAGGAATAAACCATTACCTGACTGCTAATATCCCTGGCCTTTTTCTCATAAATATGTCAAGAGCAGTATGCCGGGTCTGGGCCCTGTACATTCAGGGTTCAGGTAAAAACATTTGGAGCAGAGAACTAGCAAATTCCCAGAGGCTGACTTGGAAGTGCATGGCAATATTGTTATCTCTCCTTGTTTCTGACTGAAGGAGTGTGTGCGTTCAATTTTTTCCCTGAACAATGAGGAGAGTGATCTCAATTCCACCAATAGGAACAAAGCCTGTGGTTACCTTGGAGATCACCATCACAGCTGCTGACACATTTCTCCCCCGATCTCTATGTTTCTTCTGACAGAAAAAATGAAAGTAAAGTGAAAGACAGGAAAAAAAAATGTAGTTTACCTAGGACCAGAATTCAATTATCAAAAAGGAGAAATAATTGTGAGTTAACTAGGATGTGATCACATATCGGACTTCTTGGGTCTGTATTTTGCCTATCTACCTGAAAATTTCCATTTTTCCCTGCTGATGGCTGATTGTGATACTGTGCTGCCGATTGCGGCTTCCTGGTATCACATTCAGAAATGCCATGTCAGGACCCCAGCATAGTGATGGGAGAATCAGACCCTTGAAATTTTCATATTCCCAGGTAACTGAGGCAATTTACCGACATAGCATTTTTCCTAGTGTGGCCTCCAAAGATGCATAAGATCAGCACAACCTGGTTGTTGTCCGGTAGAGACATTTTAAGAAAATCTTCATTTCAGAAAATACAGAACCTAAGGCTAACCTAGGAATCACAGATTTTATGACTGAATCAGTGGCTTCAGACTAGAGCACATTTTCTGCACTGCAAACAGAAAAGGGTCACTCTTCGCAAAAATTTCTTGCTTTCCCCATTGCTTCTGTATCCTGCAGTTCTCTGGGACACATTTTCTTCTCTGGTGTTGTTTTCGATGAGGCTTTGACTAAAGTCCAGATTTTAGCAGGACTTTAGTCAAAGCCCCACTGGCAAAATTCCTCAGTGCAGACCTTTTTATGCCATGTAGGAACCAATAAGGAGAGCGATCTCAAACCGAGGACAGGAAAGCACAGGACTCCATTTAACATGATTATGTCATCCATAGCAGATGAGTCATCTGTGTCTCCCTCCTTCCCGTGTGCTGTCAAAAGAATCCGAGCAGTTGACAGGGAACACAGGATAAAATTTAATTTACCCTGGTTTTGCCTCTAGTTAACAATCTACAAAACTGTCAAAATGTGACAAGTTGAGGGAGCCAGCAGCCGTTTTTGCCTTAATCTGCCTATATACATATAGAACTTCCTTCTTGTCTGGAGATTTTTGATTGTGAATCTGAGCTGCCTATGTATCTGTCTTCTGATATTTTGTGATTGTTTTTTTTTTCTTTTGAAAGTAATTTTATTAAATTATAAAAAGTTTCCATTTACGCCCCTCTTCCCAACGCCCTCCCACTCCCCTCTTCCCTCTCCTCCTCCCTCTTTGTCCCTAAGGGCAGTCAGGGTTTCCTGATCTGTGGGAAGTTCAAGTTCCTCCCCCCTCCCTCCAGGTCCAGGAAGGTGAGTATCCAAACAGACTGGATCCCAAAAATCCAGTATATGCAGAGGAGACTAGTCCCAGTGTCATTGTCAATGGCTTCTCAGAAAGACTCCAGGCCAGCCACATTCAGAGAATCCGACCACATTCAAAGAATCTGGTTGGATCACGTGCTCGTTCAGTTGCAGTCCAACTTGCCTTGGTAAACTCTCATTAGATCCGACCCCTTGTATCAGTGGGTGATAGCATCCCTCGCAGTCCTTCATCATTTTCTTCCTCCTTCTGCTCCTCATTTGGATCTTGGGGGGCTCAGTCCGGTGCTCCAATGTGGGTCTCCGTCTGTATCGCCATCCAACGCCAGATGAAGGATCTATGGTGATAATCAAAATATTCATCAGTATGGTTATGGGCCAAGGCTGGTTCAGGCACCCTCTCCTCTGTCCAGAGAACAATCTGGGGATCTCTCCTTGGACCTGGGATCCCATATATAATCAAGTTTCCTGTAAACTCTAAAATGACTCCCTTAGTTGAAATATATTCTTCCCTGATCCCATATTCATCCTTCCTCCCTTCCCCCCATCCCGGTCAACCGATATTTCTCCATTCCTCCCCTACTCCCTTCTCTCTAACCCTCTCCCCTTCCAACAACCCTCCCACCCCCCCCATGCACCCAAGGTTACCTGGGACTCTTGACTATTTCCTACCTCCTGGCGGATAGCTAAATAATCTTCATCAGGTTCGTCTTCTTATTTAGCTTCTCTAGGATCACGAATAATAGGCTCATAGACCTTTAATTATGGTTAGAATCCACTTATGAGTGAATACATACCGTGTTCCTCTTTTTGGGTCTGTCTTACCTCACTCAGTAAAGCGTTTTCTATGTCCATGCATTTGCATGCAAAATTCAAGATGTCATTATTTTTTACCGCTGAGTAAAACTCTAATGTGTATATGTTCCACACCTTTTTTAACCATTCTTCTATTGAGGGGCACCTAGGCTGTTTCCAGGTTCTGACTATTACAAATAGTGCTGCTATGAACATAGTTGAACAAACGCTTTTGTAGTATGTTCGGGAATCTCTAGGGTATATTCCCAAGAGAGGAATTGCTGGGTCCTGAGGGAGGTTGACCCCCCCCGTTACCTGAGAAACCGCCACACTGATTTCCACAGTGGCTGCACAAGTTTGCATTCCCACCAACAATGGATGAGTGTTCCCCTCATTCCACATCCTCTCCAGCATAGGCTATCATTGGTGTTTTTGACTTTAGCTATTCTGACAGGTGTAAGATGGTATCTCAAAGTGGTTTTGATTTGCATTTCCCTGATTCCTAAGGAGGTTGAGCATGACCTTAAGTGTCTTCTGGCCATTCGAAGTTCATCTGTTGTGAATTCTCTGTTCAGATCAGTACCCCATTTTTTAATTGGGTTAATTAGAGATTTAGTGTCTAGTTTCTTGAGTTCTTTGTATATTCTGGAGATCACACCTTTGTCTGATGAGGGGTTGGTGAAGATCTTCTCCCAGTCAGAAGGCAGCCTTTTTGTCTTACTGACAGTGTCCTTTGCTTTACAGAAGCTTCTCAGTTTCAGCAGGTCCCATTTATTCATTGTTTCTCTTATTGTCTGTGCTACTGGGGTCCTACTTAGGAAGTGGCCTCCTGTGCCTATATCTTGTAGACTACTTCCCACTTTCTCTTCTATCAGGTTCAAAGTGGAAGATTGATGTTGATGTCTTTAATCCATTTGGACTTGAGTTTTGTGCATGGTGATAGATATGGATCTATTTTCATTCTTCTACAGGTTGACATTCAGTTATGCCAGCACCATTTGTTAAAGACGCTTTCCTTCTTCCATTGTATACCTTTAGCTCCCTTGTCAAACATTAGGTGTTCATAGGTTTGAGGGTTAGTATCTGGGTCTTCTATTCGATTCCATAGGTCGACTTCTCTGTTCTTATGCCAATACCAGGCTGTTTTCAATACTGTAGCTCTGTAATAGAGTTTGAAGTCAGGGATAGTAAAGCCTCCAGAAGTTCCTTTATTGTATAAGATTGTTTTGGCTATCCTGGGTTTTTTGTTTTTCCATATAAACTTGATTATTGTTGTCTCAAGGTCTGTGAAGAAGTTTGATGGGATTTTGATGAGGATTGCATTGAATCTATAGATTGCTTTTGGTAGAATTGCCATTTTTATTATGTTGATTCTCCCAATCCAAGAGCAGGGGAGGTCTTTCCATTTTCTGGTATCCTCCTCAATTTCTCTTTTCAAAGGTTTAAAGTTCTTGTCAAATAGGTCTTTCACATCCTTGGTTAGAGTAACCCTAAGGTATTTTATGCTATTTGTGGCTATCATGAAAGGTGATGTTTCTCTGATTTCCATCTCCGTTTCTTTATCCTTTGTGTATAGGAGTGCCACTGATTTTTTGGAGTTGATCTTGTATCCTGCCACGTGACTAAAGGTGTTAATCAGCTGTAGGAGTTCTTTGGTAGAGTTTTGGGGGTCGCTAATGTACACTATCATATCGTCAGCAAATAACGAAAGTTTAACATCATCCTTTCCAATTCGAATGCCCTTGATCCCCTTATGTTGTCTTATTGCTATTGCTAGAACTTCAAGCACTATATTGAAGAGGTATGGAGAGAGTGGACAGCCTTGTCGTCTTCCTGATTTTAGTAGAAAGGCTTTGAGTTTCTCTCCATTCAATTTGATGTTAGCTGTCGGCTTGCTGTATATTACTTTTATTATATTTAGGTATGATTCTTGTATCCCCAGTCTCTCCAACACCTTTATCATAAATGGGTGTTGAATTTTGTCAAACGCTTTTTCAGCATCCAATGAAATGATCATATGGTTTTTTTCTTTCAGTTTATTTATATGATGGATTACATTGATAGATTTGTGTATGTTGAACCATCCCTGCATCTCTGGGATGAAGCCTACTTGATCATAACGGATAATTTTTCTAATGTGTTCTTGGATTCGGTTTGCCAGTGTTTTATTGAGAATTTTCGCATCGATGTTCATGAGTGAGATTGGCCTGTAATTCTCTTTCTTGGTTGTGTCTTTGTGTGGTTTTGGTATTAGGGTGACTGTAGCTTCATAAAAGGAGTTTGGCAGTGACTTTTCTTTTTCTATATTGTGGAATACATTAACGAGTATAGGTATTAGCTATTCCTGGAAGTTTTGGTAGAATTCTGCATTGAAACCATCTGGTCCTGGGCTTTTTTTGGTAGGGAGATTTTTGATAACAGCTTCTAGTTCTTCACGACTAACAGGTCTATTTAGATTGTTCACCTGGTCTTGGTTCAACTTTTGTATATGGTACTTATCTAAAAAAATGTCCATTTCTTTTACATTTTCCAACTTTGTGGCATATAAACTTTCATAGTAAGATCTAATGATTCTCTGAATTTCCTCTGTGTCTGTGGTTATGTCCCCCTTTTCATTTCTGATCCTATTAATTTGCAAGTTCTCTCTCTGCCGTTTGATTAGTTTGGATAGGGGTTTGTCAATCTTGTTAATTTTCTCCAAGAACCAGCTTTTTGCTTCATTGATTCTTTGAATTGTATTCTGTGTTTCTATTTTGTTGATTTCAGCCCTCAGTTTGATTATTTCCAGTCTTCTACTCCTCCTGGGTAAATCAGCTTCTTTTTTTTTTCTAGAGCTTTCAAGTATGCTGTTAAGTCTCCAATGTGTGCTTTCTCCGTTTTCTTTAATTGGACACTTAGTGCTATGAACTTTCCTCTTAGCACTGCTTTCATTGTGTCCCATAGGTTTGAATATGTTGTGTCTTTGTTTTCATTTTATTCAAGGAAGACTTTAATTTCTTTCTTTATTTCTTCCTTGATCCAGGGGTGATTTAGTAGTTGACTGTTCAACTTCCATGAGTTTGTTGGCTTCCTGGGGGTACCATTGTTGTTGAATTCTAATTTTAATCCATGGTGATCTGACAAGATACAGGTGGTTACTAATATTTTTTTGTATCTGTGGAAGTTTGCTTTGTTACCAAGTATGTGGTCAATTTTCGAGAAGGTTCCATGAGCTGCAGGGAAGAAGGTATACTCTTTCCTATTTGGGTGGAGTGTTCTATAGATGTCTGTTAAGTCCATTTGATTCAGTACCTCCAGTAAATCTCTTATTTCTCTGTTAGGTTTCTGTCTGATTGACCTGTCCATTGGGGAGAGAGGAGTGTTGAAGTCTCCTACTATTAGTGTGTGTGGTTTAATGACTGCCTTGAGTTCTAGAAGAGTTTCTTTTACATATGTGGGTGCCTTTATATTAGGGGCATAGATATTCAAGATTGAGACTTCTTCCTGATGAATTGTTCCTGTTATGAGTATGAAATGTCCATCTCCATCTCTTCTGATTGATTTTAGTTTGAAGTCGATTTTGTCAGATATTAGAATGGCCACACCCGCTTGTTTCTTAGGTCCATTTGCTTGGAAAACCTTTTCCCAACCATTTACTCTGAGTAGGTGTGTGTCTTTGTGGTTGAGGTGTGTTTCCTGTAGACAGCAGAATGTTGGATCCTGTTTTCGTATCCAATCTCTAAGTCTGTGCCTCTTTATAGATGAGTTGAGACCATTGATATTAAGTGATATTAATGACCAGTGATCGATGACTCCGGTCATTTTTTTGGGTAGTAGAGTGTTTGTGTTTTCCTTCTTTGAGTCGTGCTTGTGAAGGGTCGCTAGATGTCTGATTAATGTAGGCAGTGTTGGGAATGTTGGATACCTTGGGTTGTGATTTTCCTTCTAGTATTCTCTGTAAGGCTGGATTAGTAGCTACGTATTGTTTAAATTTGTTTTTATCCTGGAATATTTTGTTTTCTCCGTTGATAGTGAACAATAGCTTGGCTGGGTAAAGTAGTCTGGACTTGCATCCATTGTCTCTTAGTTTCTGCAGTACTTCTATCCAGGACCTTCTGGCTTTCATGGATTCCATCGAGAAGTCTGGTGTAAGTCTGATAGGTTTACCTTTATAAGTTACTTGACCTTTTTCCTTTGCAGCTCTCAATATACTTTCTTTAGTCTGAATGCTTTGTGTTTTGATTATTATATGACGAGGGGATGTTTTTTTTCTGATCCAGTCTATTCGGTGTTCTGTATGCTTCTTGAACCTTCATAGGAATATCGTTCTTTAGGATGGGAAAGTTTTCTTCTATAATTTTGTTGAGTATATTTTCTGGACCTTTGAAATGCAATTCTTCTCCTTCTTCTAATCCTATTATTCTTAGATTTGGTTTTTTTATTGTGTCCCAAGGTTCCTGAATGTTTTGTGATGAGAATTTGTTGGATTTGCTGTTTTCTTTGGTCAGACTGTTTAATTTCTCTATGGTGTCCTCCGAGTCTGAGATTCTTTCTTCTATCTCTTGTATTCTATTGGTTAAGCTTGTTTCTGAAGTCTCTGTTCGTTTACCCAGATTTTCCATAGCCAGCCGGCCCTCGGTTTGTGATTTCTTCATTGACTCCATTTCAGTTTTCAAATCTTGAACTGTTTCTATTACCTGTTTGATTGTTTTTTCTTGGTTTCCCAGAATTTCATTTACGGATTTACTCATTTCTTCAAACTTTTTGGTATATTTCTCTTCCATTTCTTTACTCATTTCCTCATTTTTTTTGTTATACTTATCTTCCATTTCTTTACGGCAGATTTTCACCTCCTGTTTAAGTTCCTCTATTATTTTCATAAAGAAGCGCTTAGAGTCGATTTCTTCTATTTCTTCTGGAGTAGGGTGTTCAATTCTTCTAGTTTCGAGCTCCCTGGATTCTGGCGATGTCATGTTACCTTTCAGGTTGTTGGAGGAATTCTTGCATTGGCGCCTGCCCATCTCCCCCTCTCTGGATGATACTCCTCAGCCCTCTCTGGGAAGAACTCCTCAGCAGGGCAACAGGGCTAGCTGGTCTTCCCAGGACCCGGGAGACAAAGGGCCCGCAGCAGTGGGGGGAGGGGAGGGGTCCCTTGGATCAGGGAAGACCCTGCAGCAGAAGCTGAGGGGGGAAGGGCTGTGCTCCCTTCCCAGACAGGCAGGCAGGCTGCCCAGGCTAGCACCCACTCAGCTCTCTGGGAAGAGCACCTCAGCAGTGCAACAGGACTAGCTGGTCTTCCCAGGACCCAGGAGGCAAAGGGCCTGCAGCAGTGGGGGGGAGGGGAGGGGTCCCTTGGAACACCGAAGACCCTGCTGCAGAAGCTGGGGGGGGGGCTGTGCTCTCTTCCTGGGCAGGCAGGCTGCCCCGGTGAGCACCCACTCACCTCTCTGGGAAGAACTCCTCAGCAGGGCAACAGAGCTAGCTGGTCTTCCCAGGACCCAGGAGACAAAGGGCCCGCAGCAGTGGGGGGAGGGGAGGGGTCCCTTGGAACACTGAAGACCCTGCCGCAGAAGCTGAGAGGGGAAGGGCTGTCTGTGATTGGTTTTTATGCCTGTTTATGTGTGTGGTTTTTATGCAGTCGATGTATAATTCAATGTTACTCATAATAAGATATAATGAATTTTATACAAATATAATATACAACTAAAACCAAATTTTGAAGTCAAGTTATCTTTAAAACATATATATATATATATATATATATATATATATAGCACCACATATTATGAAATCCCCCTCCCTCTGTACTTAACTCATTTAAAGTCTGTTGTGATAGTTCTTTCTGTTTGTGTGTTGCTTTCATTGCTAATGAATAAGGAAACTGCCTTGGCCTAGTTGGTTGGACAGAACTTAAGTAGGCAGGGAGTAGACAGAACTGAATTCCTGAAAAGGGGAAGAGTGAGAGATGCCATGGATCTCCTGCCTGAGGCAACGCTGGTTAGAATCTTGCTGGTAAGCCACAGTCACGTGGCGATATACAGATTTAATAGGAATGGATTAAACTAATATGCAAGCATTACCAATAAGTAGTTAGAGCTAATGGAACAGGCAGTGTTTAAATGAATACAGGTTTGGGTGATTATTTCAAGTAAAAACAAGATGGCCGGCCAGGATGTAAAAAAAAGGGAACTCTCCATGCGACATCAGTCAAAAATGAAAGAAAACACAATAATATACATAATTCAGACTCCCTGTGTATTTTCTATCTTTACATATCTTATTCTTCTTTAATCATTTATTCTATTACTATCTATACTCTGTCTATTTAAAGACTTTGTTTTATTTATTTTCAAGCTGATGTTTCTTTTTATAGCTTAACTGTTTTCTGACTAGGAGCATTTTTATATGCTATGTAGGCATGGCTAGGACTAACTCTGCCATCATGCCTGTCAGTTCCACTCTAAAGATCACTGTATTCTATTTACTCACCAAATATGATATGGTCTTCTATAAATACCAATGTTAAATTATCTTTTCCTAAGAATAGATAATAATGTCAACAAGTGGGCAAATGTCTGGGTTTTTCTTCTATAATCCTTAAGCATATAATGTAATAAGTGCAGCATGGCAGAAAATCCATGCCAAAAAAAAGGATGAAACATTTGGGCAAATTTAAACAATGGAGACCTACTCAGTGGTAAAAGCAAAGACATCTTAAAATTGCAAGCAAATGAATATCTATAAAAATTTATCCTAACTAAGGTAACTCAGACCAGAATGATGAGGATGGTTTGTACCAAATCATAGGTGAAGAAAACAACAAAGCAAAGAATAGGGAACCTCTAGCTCAGTACCATAGAGAAGCTAAGTAATAAGGGGTACATTAAGGGGAAATTTGATAACCATGGGAATGGGAAAATTACAAATATAATAAGAAAAATGGGAAAATATGGGTGCAGTGAAAGGGGATGCAGAAACTAAGGACAAAGAGAGAAAAGGAGAGGAAAATGCTTGAAGGAACAGAATTGTTGAACTGGGGGATGGAAAGAGACAGAGAGCAAGCGAAAAGTTTTAGTCATCAGCAGAAACATTATGGGAATAGCTAAGGATGGGATTGGAGGAATTCCCAGGAAATCACAAGGATGACCACAAATAAAACCCAATGTATTATGGGAGGGAGTACTTGAACAGCCTTTGCCTTGTTCTCGGATTGATGACTATCTTAAAAGTCATCATAGAACCTGCATCCAGCAACTGATGGAAGCAGACACAGAGATCCACAGACTATCACTGCTCTGTGCTTCCAAAGTACACTTGAAGAATGGGGTGCATGAGAATCCATGCAAAGGGATTAAGGTCATAATTGGAATACCCGCTAAATGAGTTTACATGGGCTAATGGAAGCCACCTAAAACCTTTGGCCTGAGAGTGAGGGAAACAGCATAGTACCAAACTAAGTGCTCTGAATGTTGGAGAGAGATGTATGGCTGGAGCAGACTTTAGGGTCTGGGGCAGTGGTACCTGGTCTTACTCATCTTGTGTTATGATTTTAGGGAAAACATTCTCTGGAAAACAACCTAGCAAAGTCTACATATAGTGGTAACTAAATAAAAATGAAATTAAAATAAACTATGAAATGCTAATATGAAATAAAACAAATACCTAAGAAATTGCCTGTTTTACTGATGTGTCTTTCTAAGGTACCAGGTAAACCATATGATTCAAGCAAGAAAAATACATAAAAATCAAAAGAGAGCATTACATATAAATTAGCGTTATTTAAATATGATTTTCTTTTGAATAATTGCAAGTAATAGACAAAAGGCAATGTGTACTACTGGAATATTTTCCGGAACTGGGTTTTTTTTTCTCATTGGAAACAATTAAAGTCACAGTGTTTTTAGTCTTTAGATTGTTTTATATGCTTACTTCATGTCACAGAATGGGATGGGCATCCTGACTAATAAAATGGGCCTGGTCATTAATCCCATACTTTAAGGCACTTGTACATCACAGCCCAGGTAGTGGTTAGATATTCAGCATCAGCTCAGTGGGTTAAACTTCCATGATCATGTAGTTGTTCTTTAGTTTCTAGACATGAGCATTCAGGATGTAATCATTACTGAGTAAGTGAAATAAGTAAGGAAAAATATATATTTCAGACTAAATACACAAATATAATACTATATGCCCACATTATTATGAGTAAATTTAATCATAAAATTTATCAAGTTGATAACAAGGATGGCACTTTATGTCTCCATCAGCATTTAAATAAAATGTATTGAAAGGTAGTATGTATTAACTATTCAAAAACAGGTTATGTAATATTCCTTTATATTTTGGGATTATATGTCATTTTGATTGATTTAAGAAATATCCTGAGTAGACTGTGGCTGAGCAAGACTCTAGACAGACTGTTGTGTGTTTTTTAGTATTCATTACAAATGTTTGTGCAGTTCTTTATTGACTTTTCATATGTAATTATGAATTTAAATGAGATACTATTGATGAATCACTGAAAAGGTGGAATTTATATAATTGCTTTCTTTTTATTCATTTTGCATTTTACACTTCTCACACTGACTCCTCTTCCCTATGCTTGCCGCCCCAAAATTTATTCTCATCAATTGCTCCCAAAGGTAAGGCCACCTATAAGGAGGAAACATAGCCTAGCACATTAACCGGGGCAGTTCCTAAACACTCCCGTATGAAGATGAGTTAGGCATCTCAACATAGGGAATTGTCTCCCAAAATTAGATCTTGAACCAGAAACAGATCCTGTTCCCCCTCCAAGGCCCCTTAAATATACCAAGCTGCACATCTGTCTCCCAAATACAGATCACCTAAATCAGTGGAATACAGGTTTCACAGCTATTGGTGTGGAGTTCATTATTTCCCATGAGCTTGGTTTAGTTCTCTCTAAGTTTCCCTCTCAGGATCTTAAACCTCCCTTGCTTCTGTAATTCCTGCTCATTTGGCATTTTGTTATTTCCTCCTACCATTGAAATGCTTCTCCTACCCAAGACTCAGTACTATATTCTAATGTCTCAAAATTTATTGTATGTAAGATCAGTTCACCTATTGGTGCTGATCTGATCTTCAAAGGCCCAAGAATCTTTGTGTATTGTAAATTGGAATTTTCAAAGGCCAGAGATTCTAAAAGTATATGTCTTTCTTCAGGTCTGTTACTTCTACTTATAAAACCTTAATTTTTGTAAAAGGTCAATATAGGATTCTTTCTTGACCTGCTTAACCCTGGTATACTATTCAATTCTCTTACTTGATTCCTGAATCCTCTCCCAAAAATATGCTAAGTAAGTGTGAGCCATAAGATACTATTACTTGCTTAATTTCCTTTAGATTACTCATACCTACAAGTTGTCATTTATATTATTTGACTGTCTTAGGGTATTTTGCACCGGATGACTTCTCAAAGGAGATAACTGGATAAGCTGTGGTTTTAATGCAGAATTCTACCAGAATTTCCTGGAAGAGTTAATACCCACACTCCTTAATTTATTTCACAATATAGAAACAGAAAAGTCATTGGCAAACTCTTTTTATGAAGCTGCAGTTACCCTGATACCAAAACCACACAAAGACACAACCAAGAAAGAGAATTACAGGCCAATCACACTCAAGAACATAGACGCAAAAATTCTCAATAAAATACTGGCAAACCGAATCCAAGAACACATTAGAAAAATTATCCATTATGATCAAGTAGGCTTCATCCCAGAGATGCAGGGCTGGTTCAACATACTTAAATCTATCAATGTACTCCATCATATAAATAAACAGAAATAAAAAACCTATATGATCATTTCATTGGATGCTTGAAAATCATTTGACAAAATTCCACACCCCTTTATGATAAAGGTGTTGGAGAGATTGGGGATACAGGGATCATACCTAAATATAATAAAAGTAATTTACAGCAAGCCGACAACTAGCATCAAATTGAATGGAGAGAAACTCAAAGCCATTCCACTAAAATCAGGAAAATGACAAGGCTGTCCACTCTCTCCATCCCTCTTCAATATAGTGCTTGAAGTTCTAACAAAAACAATAAGAAAACATAAGGGGATCAAGGTGATTCAAATTAGAAAGGAAGAAGTAAAATTTTCATTATTTGTAGACAATATGATAGTATACATAAGCGACCCAAAAACTCTACCAAAGAACTCCTACAGCTGATAAACACCTTTAGTAATGTGGCAGGATACAAGATCAACTCCAAAAAATCAGTTGCCTTTCTATGCACAAAGGATAAAGAAGCAGAGAGGGAAATAAGAGAAACATCACCTTCCACGATAGCCACAAATAGCATAAAATATCTTGGGGTTACACTAACCAAGGAATTGAAAGACCTATTTGACAAGAACTTTAAGTCTTTGAAGAAAGAAATTGAGGAGGATACCAGAAAATGGAAAGACCTTCCCTGCTCTTGGATTGGGAGAATCAACAGAGTTAAAATGGCAATACTACCAAAAGCAATCTATAGACTCAATGCAATCCCCATCAAAATCCCATCAAACTTCTTCACAGACCTTGAGAGAACAATAATCAAGTTTGTATGGCAAAACAAAAAACCAAGGATAGCCAAAACAATCTCATACAATAAAGGAACTTCTGGAGGCATTACCATCCCAAACTTCAAACTCTATTACAGAGCTACAGTATTGAAAACAGCTTGGCATTGGCATAACAACAGAGAAGTCGACCTATGGAATAGAATAGAAGATCCGGATATTAACCCACAAACCTATGAACACCTGATTTTTGACCATGGAGCTAAAGGTATGCAATGGAGGAAGGAAAGCATCTTTAACAAATGGTGCTGGCGTAATTGGATATCAACCTGTTGAAGAATGAAAGTAGATCCATATCTATCAACATGCACAAAACTCAAGTCCAAATGGATTAAAGACATAAACATTAATCTGACAACGTTGAACATGATAGAAGAGAAAGTGGGAAGTAGTCTACAAGACATAGGCACAGGAGACCACTTCCTAAGTAGAACCGCAGTAGCACAGACAATAAGAGAATCAATGAATTAATTGAACCTCCTGAATCTGAGAAGCTTCTGTAAAGCAAAGGACACTGTCAGTAACACAAAAAGACTACCTTTGGACTGGGAGAAGATCTTCACAAACCCCTCAACAGACAAATGTCTGATCTCCAAAATATACAAAGAACTCAAGAAACTAGACACTAAAACTCTAATGAACCCTATTAAAAAAATGGGGTACTGAACCGAAAAGAGAATTCTCTTCAGAAGAACATCGAAGGCCAAAAGACACTTAAGGTCATGCTCATCCTCCTTAGTGATCAGGTAAATGCAAATCAAAACAACTTTGAGATACCATCTTACACCTGTAAGAATAGCTAAGCTTAAAAACACCAATAATAGCCTATGCTGGAGAAGATATGGAGTGAGGGGAACACTCATCCATTGTTGGTGGGAATGCAAACTTGTGCAGCCACTGTGGAAATCAGTGTGGCGGTTTCTCAGGAAACTGGGGGTCAACCTCCCTCAGGACCCAGCAATTCCACTCTTGGGAATATACCCAAGAGATTCCCTAACATACTACAAAAGCAATTGTTCAACTATGTTCATAGCTGCACTATTCGTAACAGCCAGACCCTGGAAACAACCTAGGTGCCTTTCAATGGAAGAATAGTTAAAGAAGGTGTGGAACATATACACATTAGAGTTTTACTCAGCGGTAAAAAACAAAGACATCTTGAATTTTGCATGAAAATGGATGGAAATAGAAAATGCTTTAATGAATGAGGTAACCCAGACCCAAAAAGAGGAATATGGTATATACTCACTCATAAGTAGATTCTAGTCATAGTTAAAGGACTTTGAGTCTATAATTCGTGATCCTAGAGAAGCTAAATAAGAAGGTGAACCTGAAGAAAATCACATAGTTATCCTTCTGGATATTAGACATGGACAAGATTGCCAGGCAAACTTGGGTGCACGGGGTGGGGGGGTGGATGTAAGGGGAGATGGTCATGGTTAGAAGAGGCGAGAGGTGGGGGATTGGGGAAGGCTTGGCGGAAAAATACAGGGTGGGGGAGGAAGGCTTGATATGTGAGCAGGGAAGTATATATCTCAACTAAGGGAGCCATTTTAGGGTTTGCAAGAGACTTGTTTCTGGATGGGTGTCACTCCAGACCTTGACCAGCAAGGACTGATGCAACACCAAGAGTCTTCCAGAAAGTGGCTTTATTGCAGGATCTCAGTTACAGCTTAGGGGTAATAATGTCTTCTTCCCTGAACCCTCCATGTAAGCAGCTTATAAGCTTCTGTACTCCAATAATTGTTAGCCACATGGGCATAGCTCATAGGCTCCCTGGCAACTGAAGGCACTCGTCAGAGGAGCTGTGGTCCAATCCCAAATAAGGAGTTGTTTACTCCAAGGTGGCCATTAGAAAGGCTAAGAGCCAGTGCCATCTTTTACGCACAGTTGAGGAGCCATGTGTGGGAGGCGAGAAGTGCCCCACAAGGGGTTCCCAGGCCCAAGGAGAGGTCCCCAGATTGTTCCCTGGGCAGAAGAGGAGAGGGTGCCTGAACTGGCCTTGGCCCATAACCATGCTGATGAATATTTTGCATGTCACCATAGAACCTTCATATGGCGAAGGACGGAGATAGAGACAGAGACACATATTGGAACACTGGACTTAACTCCCTAGGTCCAAATGAGAAGCAGAAGGAGGGAGAATTTGAGCAAGCAAGGCAGGAAGAGAGGGAACCTTCATCCAACGATGGATGGAGATAGAGACGGAAACCCACATTGGAGCATTGGACTGAGCCTCCAAGGTCCAAATGAGGAGCAGAATGATGGGGAACATGAACAAGGAAATCAGGACTGCAAGGGGTGCGTTCACCCACTGATAAAAGGGAACTGATCAAATGAGAGCTCAGCAAGGCCAGCTGGACTGGGACTGAATGAGCATGTGATTAAACCAGTCTCTGATCGTGACTGACATGGGGGCTGACCGAGAAGACATTGACAATGTCACTGGGTCTTGTTTTGTACTGGCTTTTTGGGACCCTAGTCTGTTTGGATGCTCACCTTCCTAGACCTGGAGGGAGAGGGGAGGAATTTGAACTTCCCACAGAGCAGGAAACCCTGACTGCTCTTAGGACTGGAGAGGGAGGAGGAGAGGGAGAGGGGGGGATGGGAGGGTATGGGGAGGAGGGGAGAAAGTGGAAATTTTTATAAATAAATAAATTAATTAATTTACAAAAAAATTAAAAAAATAAAAAAAATCATAAATCACACACACACACACACAAAAACTCCGTGTAAGTCATCCTTGACTTTGACCCATACTGGTGATGCTAAACCCTATTCTTGTACTTCATCTCCCTGACCATCAGTTCCAATAATTTCCTCAATTGTTTCATATATATTTACCACAGACTTTTGTAAAGTCCGAATCTCTGTTCTTTGTGCTGTACTACTCCCCTCATTGATCAGTTTGGCTTCTGTTCCTTATTCAGCACACATCATCCAAAGGTATGAAATGTGTCCAATGAGGATAATGTCTCATTCTTGGGTATTTTTTGGATAGAGTGCATATTAATTACCTCCCTAGAGACATAGTTTATCTGATATCTTCATGTAACTTTTCAACAGATTAACTGTTAAATTCAACAATATGAATTATCTCAGATAATTTCTCAAGACCCTTAAACATACATTGGATTTTATCTCTTCAATTAATATTATCCCTACCAATAGCATTAATATATTTGGCTAGCTGTTCATTATTAGTCTGTAAAGACTGTATCATATCTAAAAGTGACTCATCCTTGACTCTGTTATCAAAACTTTTTCTTAGAGATATAATTTTAAAAACATAGCTAATTCCCAACCAAATAAATGGATGTATGAGAAAAATCACATAAGCCCTGCAGAATACCATCCATAGTATAAGCAAATTTCTTATTACATTTCTTAATTGCAATATTAGCAGTAATGGAATAACTTTCAAATTTTATAATTTATTTACCTGACCTAGGCAATTACAGTGAAATTGAGCAAGAGGATATAATCTTTATTGGCCAGCAATTGTATGTGGTTGCAGCCACCTGGCAGAAAGGCGGAGCAGCCAACGGTCTGGACCCTCCTTCAGAACCTGTTGATTGATTTTTCCCATTTAAATGTGCGCTGTGTCAGAAACAACAAAATTGTAAGTGGATGACAGGAAAATGTTATTTAATTTAGGGACTTATTTTAATAATCAAAAGAGAGAACCATCCTGTGGTAACTAGGGGGCAATTCCATATCCAGATACTTAACCATCTGTCCTGGCTATTTACATGAAAGTCTCTCTGTCTGTTTTCTGATGACTTATTATCACTCTTTCTTTTTGGTTGTGGATTGCTGGTATGACATTCAGAAATTCCATGACAGATTCCATAAACGAACTGACTAGCAAATATGACACTTTAAATTTTAAAGGAGGCCCAGGTGGCTATGTGAGACTTACTGCCTACAATAGCCATTATCTCAGTAGGACCTCTGATTGTGGCATTTATCAGAATAAATCTGGATTCTGTCAGGTGATGATACCCAAAGTTAATCTTTCTTGCAGTTATTACAGAGCAAAGATGGAGTCAGAAATCTCAAATATAAAATCTGAAGCAGTTGCTTTTGAGACATAAAAATATTTTTCTGTCTTGTAAGCAGGAGCAGGAGACTCTTAGCAGAAGAATGGAAATTTTCAGAAATTTCTTGCATTTCCTACGTTTCTAATACCTCTATATCCTGCTGGTCTCTGAGATACGATACCTTGTGTAGAGATGTTTATAGTCAGGCTTTGACTAAATCCAGCTAAATACTGGATTTTTGGCTGTAGCCCGACTGGCAAAATGCCCAGTACAGACATTTTTGTTTGATCTGTGACCTCCTATTGGAGGAACACGTGCATTCAAGTACAGACACATTAGGAACCAATAAGGAGAGAGATCTCAAACTGAGGATAACAAAGAACAGGACTGAAGTTTACATAGAGATCTCCACCAGAGCTGCTGAATCATCTGTGTCTCTCTCCTCCCTGTGTGCTGGCTGAGTGAGTTTCAGGTTATTTCTGCTAGATTAGAGCTGTGTAAATGAAAGCTTTCATTCCTGTCTCAACATTTCTGATGGTAAGTTGGGCGGTCACATACATTGACTGCTGGCTGTTTTTGATCTGTTTTTGTCATTTTTGTTTAATTTTATGTAGCTGAATTATTATTTAAAAACACTATATGTATAATATATAACATATCTTATATATATTAGTATATTTTTCATGAAGTTGCACATAGTATATAATATATTTATATTTACAATATTATAACAAAAAATGATGAGATGGAAGAAGGAATTATTGATTTTGAGCCCTTTTCTAAATAGACCCAACTGGAATACACTATCTCACAGTGTGCTAAAGATAAATAAAATAAGATCAAATGCTTTCATTAAAAATTTTTATTATATTTATGCTATCATCTATTATGTTTGTTTGTTTATAAGGTCTTAAATCCAATTTTACAGGTACACTATTTTTTTTTCTTTTTGTTTCTCTTTCTCTGATGCAATTCCTACTCATACAATATATTCTTTATATAAGTATAAAAATATTTTGGTTAAAAAATCCATCACATCCCTGATTTCAAATTGACTGCCCAATTTCCAAAATCACTATTAAATCTGAAGATTGTATTATTTTCTCTGTTTAATAACAACTGAGTTCATTTAAGCCAGATGTATGTCATTCAGTATGAATCCTCCTCCTGGAACGGTAGTAGTCAATATTGACAAACATCCTTGAGAAAATATCTAAAATTTCATCTCAGTGATATTTCTCTAATAAGGATCAGGCATCATTAGTCTTGCCTTTAGGCATATTGGGATCTTAGTTTTGGATATACCACAAGAATAAGCATTTTGTTTCATTACCTAGAATTCATGAATTCACATGTGCTTATGTGAATCTTTTACAGCTTCTCTAATGGTCATAGAGTTCAGATCTACAATTGCTTTTTTAAGGCTATAATCTAGGGTGATTTGATCTAAGGTGTTCTTACAGGACATTGTGAGAAGAAAAAAGACATCAACATTAATCTGACCACTTCGAACCAGATAGAAGATAAAGTGGGAAGTAGTCTACATGACATAGGCACAGGAGACCACTTCCTAGGTAGAACCCCAGTAGCACAGACAATAAGAGAATCAATGAATAAATGGGACCTCCTGAAACTGAGAAGCTTCTGTAAAGCAAAGGACACTGTCAGTAAGACAAAAAAGCGGCCTTCGGACTGGGAAAAGATCTTCACCAACCCCTCATCAGACAAAGGTCTGATCTCTGAAATATACAAAGAACTCCAGAAACAAGACACTAAAACTGCAATTAACCCAGTTAAAAAACTGGGGTACTGATCTGAATAGAGAATTCTCAACAGAAGTACTACGAATGGAAAAAAGACACTTAAGGTCATGCTCAACATCTTAGCCATCAGGGAAATGCAAATCAAAACAATTATGAGATACCATTTTATACCAGTCAGATTAGCTAACTCAAAATCACCAATGATAGCCTATGATGGAGAGGATGTGGAGTGAGTGGAACACTCATCCATTGGTGGGAATGCAAACTTGTGCAGCCACTGTTGAAATTAGTGTGACGGTTTCACAGGAAACTGGGAATCAACCCCCCTCAGGACGCAGCAATTCCACTCTTGGGAATATACCCACAAGATGCCCTATCATGCCACAAAAGCATTTGTTCAACTATGTTCATAGCTGCACTAATCGTAATAGCCAGAACCTGGAAACAACCTAGGTGCCCCTCAGTAGATGAATGGTTAAAGAAGGTGTGGAACATGTATGCATTAGAGTTTTACTCTGCGGTAAAAGCAATGACATCTTGAATATTGCATGCAAATGGATGGAAATAAAAAATGCTTTTCTGAGTGAGGTAACCCAGACACAAAATGTGGACTATGGTATGTACTCACTCATAAGTGGATTCTAGCCCATATTAAAGGTTTTTGAGCATACTATTCGTGATCCAAGTGAAGCTAAATAACAAGGTGAACCTGAAGGAAATCATACAGTTATCCTCCTATATATTGGAAGTAGACAAGAGTGACTGACAACCTTGGGTACGGGGTGGATGGAAGGGGAGAGGGTTAGAGAGAAGGGAGTAGGAGAGGAATGGGAAAAGCTTGGGGGATTGGGATGGGGAGAGGGAAGAAGAATGGATATGGGAGCAGGGAAGTATATATCTCAGCTAAGGGAGCCATTTTAGGGTTTACAAGAGACTTGATTCTAGAGGGGTTCCCAGGTCCAAAAGAGATCCCCAGATTGTTTCCTGGACAGCAGAGAAGAGGGTGCCTGAACTGGCCTTGGCCCATAACCATACTGACGAATATTTTGCATATCACCATAGAACCTTCATCTGGCAATGGATGGAGATAGAGACAGAGGGCCACATTGGACCACTGGACTTAACTCCCTAGGTCCAAATGAGAAGCAGAAGGAGGGAGAACGTGAGCAAGGAAGGCAAGAACAGAGGGAACCTTCATCCCATGATGGATAGAGATTGAGACAGAGACCCATATTGGAGCACTGGACTGAGCCCCCATGGTCCAAATGAGGAGCAGAAGGAGGGAGAACACGAACAAGTAAGGCAGAACCGTGAGGAGTATGTTCACCCACTGATACAAGGGGACTGATCTATTGAGAGCTCACCCTGGCCAGCTGGGCAGGGACTGAAGAACATGTGATCAAACTGGATTCTCTGAATGTGGCTGGCACGGGGACTGTCTGAGAAGCCATTGATAATGGCACTGGGACTTGTTTCCTCTGCATGTACTGGCTTTTTGGGACCCTAATCTGTTTGGATGCTTACCTTCTTAGACATGGAGGAGGCAGGAGGAACTTGAACTTCCCACAGGGCAGGAAACCCTGACTTCACTTAGGGCTGGTGAGGGAGGAGGAGATTGAGTAGGGGGAGTGGAGCCTATTGCGAGGAGGGTCGGGAGTGGAAACTTTTTTTTTCAAAGTTTATTAAATTATGAAAGTTTCCATTTCCGCCCCTCCTTCCAACACCCTCTCACTCCCTCCCGCCCCCTCCTCCTCCCTCTCCATCCCTAAGAGCAGTCAGGGCTTCCAACCCTGTGGGACATTCAAGTTCCTACCCCCTCCCTCCAGGTCCAGGAAGGTGAGTATCCAAACAGACTGGATCCCAAAAATCCAGTATATGCAGAGGAAACAAGTCCCAGTGTCATTGTCAATGGCTTTTCAGAAAGGCTCAGGGCCAGACACATTCAGAGAATCCGGCCACATTCAGAAAATCTGGTTGGGTCCCCTGCTTGTTCAGTCCCAGTCCAACTGGCCTTAGTGAACTCTCATTAGATCAGTCCCCTTGTATCAGTGGGTGATTGCACCCCTCGCGATCTTGAGTTTTTTTTTTTTTCATGTTCTTCCTCCTTCTGCTCCTCATTTGGGCCATGGGGGACTCAGTCCGGTGCTCCAATGTGGGTTTCCGTCTGTATCGCCATCCATCATCAGATGAAGGATCTATGGTGATAAGCAGTGTGGTTATAGGCCAAGGCCGGTTCAGGCACCCTCTCCTCTCCAGAGAACAATCTGGGGATCTCTCCTTGGACCTGGGATCCCATTTATAATCAAGTCTCCTGTAAACCCTAAAATGACTCCCTTAGTTGAGATATATTCTTCCCTGATCCCATATCCATCCTTCCTCCCTCCGCCAATCTCAGTTTCCCGAGTTTTCCCCATTCCTCTCCTACTCCCTTCTCTCTAACCCTCTCCCCTTGCAACAACCCTCCCACCCACCCCCCCATGCACCCAAGGTTACCTGGGACTCTTGTCTATTTCTAATCTCCAGGAGGATAAGTACATGATTTTCTTCAGGTTCACCTTCTTATTTAGCTTCTCTAGGATCTCGAATAATAGGCTCAAAGACCTTTAATTATGTCTAGAATCCACTTATGAGTTAATACATACCATATTCCTCTTTTTGGGTCTGGCTTACCTCACTCAGTAAAGCGTTTTCTATGTCCATCAATTTGCATGCAAAATTCAAGATTTCATTGTTTTTTACCGATGAGTAAAATTCTAGAGGATATATGTTCCACACCTTTATTAACCATTCTTCTATTGAGGGGCACCTAGGTTGTTTCCAGGTTCTGGCTATTACAAATAGTGCTGCTATAAACATAGTTGAACAAATGCTTTTGTGGTATGATAGGGCATCTTGTGGGTATATTCCCAAGAGTGGAATATACCCACAAACTTTTTTTTATTAATTTATAAAAGTTTCCACTTTTATAAATTAATAAAAAAAAGTTTTACCAAAATAAAACTAAATAATAAAAAAACAGTAGTGTAGGCTGTAGGAGGAAGCAATAACGTATGTAATACTGGTGCTAAACATGGCATATGTTTACCTTATTCATACCCTCTTGTGCATATTGTTTTTAAATACCTGCCTTCTATTATTTCCATGGAATCTGTCTCATACAGATGTCAATAACAGTCGGTCTTGCCAGGACAATGTACATTCAAGTTTTGCTTAGAGCAAGGAGAAGGTGATAAATTGGACATAGCCAGAGACTGACTGATAGGACCTTAATATACTGATGATATATTAGCCCTGTTTGTATGTGATTGACAAGTGCATGCATTCAAGTGATGCTTGGAATATGAAAAAAGAAAGAGAATGCTCTTGATTCTATCAATGGCAATTAATCCTACAGTAAATTTCGTGATATCTTTCAGAGTTGCTGACTCATCTCTTTTTGTGTGATTCTACTCTGTATGCAGTGACTATGTTTTATTACTATTGGTTAATAGACAACCTGCTTTGGCCTATGACAGGTACCAATATAATCAGGAAGAAATTTCAACTGAGATACAGAGAAATAATAGCCAGGATCAAGGAAATACCTTGTAGCTACTAAAGCAGCAATATGGCATTAAGCCACAATCATATGGCTTTAATAGAAATCAGTTAATTTAAGAATAAGAGCTAGCATGAAAAACATGTGAGTCATTAGCCGTACACTGTTGTTATGGTTATAGATTCTGTGTGATTATTTGGGTCTAGGTTTATGGGAAACATAAAGCAGAGTCTCTGCTTTCATCATGGTGCCCAATGTTTGACAACGAGCGTCAACATAAAGCCTAAGAATGCTTTGGAAAGGATTTTAGTCTCAAAAAGGGAGTCAATTGCAGCTTCTTGGTCATCACCATTTTCAGAAAGGCCTTTTGTTGTTGCTGTTGACAGTGAATACAAACACGACTCACTAAGGAGACAGCTTCCTGGTTCACACTGGAAGCACAAATTACTCTGAACCTTGTAGAATGGCCAGCTTCAGAGCTCTTAAATGGGGTTCGGGAGCAGTATGCTACAAATTGCTTTATGTTGACATAGACCCCAAGAATCCCTAGAGCTAGGGCAATATCATTCATCATGGAGGTGTTGAACATATCTCTGCCATCATGCACTGGGTAGATTCTACAGGCAAATGAGCCCAGATGATCTTTTCACACCTGATAAACATGGAAAACAAAAACCTTTCCTGTGAGAAAAATGATTACACATATGTAATAAAGATAAATTCATTAAAAATAATCCTCTGTACAGGTCATAGTTGTTTAAAATGTTCATAGATTCAAAAATAAAATTCATATAGTCAGGTATATAATAAAACAGCTTTAAAAAAATTAAACAAATTCTTTTTAGAGACAGCAAATATAATATAAAATAATAGAGACTGTCATAGATTAAAGGAATCAAGATAATAAAATAAATGATAAACTATTATCATAAAAAGTAAGCCACATAAAGAAAGAATGTACACAAAGTGTATGAATTATATGTATTACCGTGATTTCTTTGAATTTTTAGATGGCAAAAGGACATTTGGTTCAGGTGCTCCTATGATATATAAAAATATATATTTTAAAAGCATCAACATTTGAGACAAAAGATATTCTTTTAGTTTTTCAGTTTTTCAAGATGTTGTTTCTCTCTAGCTTTGGAGCCTGTTCCTGAACGAGCTCTTTTAGACCAGGCTGGACTCAAACTCATGGAGATCCACCTGCCTCTGACTCCCGAGTCCCAAGAGCTGGGATTAAAGTTGTGCACCGTCACGACATGGTGGATATGTTACTTTTGAAAAGATGCCCTGCTTTTTTTTCTACAGAAGATGAGAACCTGTGAATCGTTTCCTTGCTAATGTGATTTGATGGAACAAGACCTGCCAAAAGCTCTCTAGAAACCATATGAAAAGGTTTCCCAACAAGCAGCAGGAAGCATATTCAAGAAACCAAAGTGCAAATTTCCAAATAATTTGGAAATATAAATAAATAAATAAATATGTTGATATTTATTTAAAGTGGAGAATTATATAGAGGTCACCGCTTAGTTTTGGTATGGATTTTAGTTTACTGATAAAAACTGAAGGTTTATTTTGGTACATATATTTCTGCTCTCAGTAAAGGCATTGTCTTTGCAGATAATTTAAATGTAATGTATAGTTAAGAAATAAAGATTAATAGATAGTCATCCATAATAATAAAATGCTTAGTTGGTGCAGGAGAATTGTCTATATTCTGTCAATCATGTTTTAAATAAACGCCGATTAACCAGGCAGGAATTACGGGTGGGAAAAACAGACAGGAAATAGAGGTGATGCAATGGGAACAGGAGAATTCTGGGAAAGAAGAAGTTGATTTTCCCAGTCCTGTGCAGATCACCGAGAAAGCAGGGTGTGTCCTGCCAGCTGAAAAGGTACCAAGTCATGTGGCAAAAATAGATCAGAATAATGCATTAACATAGGTCATAAGAGCTAACATGAAACTTGAACAAATGGGCCAATCAGCTTTATAACTTACAGATATTTCTGCGTGATTTTCTTTGGGGTTTGCCAGCAGTGGGGTACCCGGCAGGACAGAAAACCCCAACAAGCCAGCCTGCCATGTTACAGAATGGAGTAGGTGGGCCTTCTGTCTATGTGTTATTTTTTTTGTTTAATAATGAAACTGCCTTGACTTTTTGATAGGGCAGAATTCAGATAGGTGGAGTAGGCTGAACAGAATTCTGGGAGAAAGAAAGCAGAGTCAGGCAGATGCCATGATTCCCTTTCCCGAGATGGACAGTGGCTAGGCTTGTGCAGGTAAATCACAACCTACTGTTAACATTCAGATTATGAGAAATAGGTTAGTCAAGATATGAGAGTTAGCAAATAAGAGGTTACAGGTAATGGGGCAGGCAGTGTTTAAGTGAATGAAATTTGTAATGTTATATTGATGTATAAGCAAGCTGGACGGCGGTACACAGATAGAATAAAGGGCCTACACTCCTCTAGGATTGTCGGACACAGTCTACTGCTTTTTATACAAGTGGTGACCAATGTGGAAACCAATTCCACTTAAAAACCAGAGAGGGCTTTAACAAAAGGGAAAGAGAGTTTAACACAGCTTTTTGCTGTTGGCTAGGATGTTCCATAGAGAAATTTCCTGTTCCCGAAATAGGAGCAGAAAAAAAAATCCCCACCATTTTAAAACATGGCTTCCTGGGCTGTGCAGTCAGTGCAAATTCTGGCCTTAAAATATTCCAATGATTTTTATGAGACTGGATGTTTGTAGTCCCACTCGGGATGAGGAAGTAAGTACTCTGAAACTATGTGAATGACTTTGAGCTCCACGTGTGTGCCAATTGTTGGATCAGGGTTAGGCACATGGCAAAGCATGGTGGATTTCTGCTGCCATACAGAGAGATGTTTCTAGGCTGCATAGTGGTCTGTGTGGCAATTAGGCTGTAATTGAGATAAAAATCTCATCCTCAGAGATAAAGTGCTGAATGTGCCTCCTACCTGGATGCAAAAAAAAGCTGCAGTCCTACTGTGACCTCTGTCTCTTGTGGGAGAAAGAGAATTTGGATAGGGTTTGTGAGTAAAATGCTTGTTTGCTTGATGCAATGTGGACTTGCTGTGTGCCTGGAATTTTGTGCGGCTCAGTGGCACCAAATGGCTGAGGTAGGAGCAGCTCAGGCTTGCTCTGCTGTGCTGAACTGTGCTTATCTCAGGCAGGAACCATCATAATTATCATAATAACAACACAGATAAGGTTAAGATTGGGCAGGAAACAGGTAATACCAAATTACCCCTATGTGGCACAAGCTAAGGTTTTTAAGAGGCACTCAGGATTTTAAGAAGTGCTCCTGGACAGTAAGAATTACAGATTCACAATAGGACAGATTTTTCCATAAAGAACTTTAAATGCGTCATAGTTATTATATAGTGTTAGATAGATATATGTTGGCTTGGGAGAGAAAAGAGAAAGATTATTAAAAATTTATAAAGTGCTTTAAAAAGGTGTAAAGTCTTTAAAGAGACAGAATAAAGTAAAATGGTAGAGTAAAAATAAGCCACAACAAATGGAAAATTCACAGAGAGTTTGGCTTCTGTATTTTGTATTTCTTTGAATTTTTTGACTGTGAAGGAGCTAGTACAGAGAGACATTTCATTATATGGGCTACCAAGCTATACCAGAAAGGATATCATAAGGGTATTATGACTTCAGAATTTGGGTCTGAGGATATGAAGCTTTCGAAAAGAGATTCTTCTTTGGTTTTCACAGCAGATGTGATCCTGTGGATTGCTTCTATCCAAGTATCGTATGATAGACCACGCCCTAATGAAAGGTTTCTGTGAACATCCTCTAAAATTTACTTCACTTAACGGCCGACTGAGATGAACTTGGCATACAGAATACACCATAAAAGACCTGATTAATAGTGCCTCTATACAGCAGGAAGAAGCTTAGAGAGAAATAACTATGTCCATATTCCCAGATATTGTTTATAAATGTTTATTTACATTTAAAGTGAGATATGATATAGATATGAATAATTTACATTGGAATAAATTTTATTCTACTGACATAAATTTAAGGTCAATTTTGTTATATGTATATGTATTTCTGATATTGATTAAGGTATTGTGATTGTGTACTTCATTTAAAAATGTAATGTATAATTAGGATATATAGGTTGTTTATGGATACTCGTCAATAATAGTCAAGTCTGTTGACATGTTAGTTGGATTTTCTGGATATATAGAGATACATGTCATTTAGATAGGCATTCTTCATATCTTTCAAAGTCTACAGCATATGACATTTTAAATGTTTTAATAGCTTCGGGCTTTTCATGACAACGTGACATGTCTGCTCCTGGCAGCACCAGCTACTTCAAGAGGAAAATGGGCATTGAAGAGGCTACTTACAGAGTTTGATAGCCATTTGGGCAAGACACTGCTTTTTTCCTGGACTGATGCATAAACTAGACACAAAGAACCCAAAGAGAGAGGACTGCTGAACTTACCTAAAGATGAGATTGTCTTTAGGGTTCCTGATTCATGAAAGAGTCTGCGAGATATTCTGCTGAATACAAAACAAAGTGACTGAACTGTTTTGAAATTTCCTGCTTCATGAAAAAGTCTGCTGAATACTATGGGCAGGTAAGGCTGAAGATGGATGCCCCAACAGTACAGAAGAACTTTATGTGAATATATAAGCAGCAAGATGTCTCTGTCATTTCTAGAGTTTTGGCAATTGCTTATTTCTTGTTTACTTAGATAACATTATATCCTTCTGGAGTCCTTGATGGAGTTGAATGATAATTATATAGATAGCTATAGATTTCATTAGTTATGATAAAAGATAAAGTAGATATAAATATTGTAAATGTAATTCTTGCTTAATAATAGTTTTGTTATGTGTAACTTTACTACATTAAATTTACAGCCTTCTTTTTTGTTTAAACAGAGAAAGGGGAAATGGATTAGGTGAGCCTTCTGACTATTTGTTACTTTCATTGGTTAATAAAAAAATTGTATTGGCTTTTTGATAGGGCAGAATTCAGATAGGTGGAGTAGGCTGAACAGAAAGATGGGAGAAAGAAAACAGAGTTAGGCAGATGCCACGATTCCCTTTCCCGAGATGGACGGTGGCAAGACTCATACTGGTAAGCCACCACCTCGTGGTCACATTCAGATTATTAGAAATGGGTTAGTCAAGATGTGATAGTTAGTCAAGAAGTGGCTAGAGATAACGCACCAGGCAGTTTTTATATGAATATAGTTTCCATATAATTATTTCACTCCCATTTTTACACTTAGTAATATTATTTATGTTTTCTAGATATGCAGAGGTATGGTTCAGTCAGATAGATAATCTTCAGAACTTCAAAGACAAAAGAATATGGCATTTAAAAGGTTTTAAGAACTTACGGTTTTCTTGACAATGAAAAATATATGCCTCTGGCAGTACCAATTACTTCAAGAGCATGATGAATGCTCATCATTTGTGGGTGCTTATAAGGAAGAGTTAGGTTTTCTACCCCGAACAACAAAGTTAGTTCCCCTGAAATGGTTAGAAGTGAGACAAGATTCTCTGCAGACAGAGAAACTTATAGATAAAGAAATATTTATGGGAGAGTGATACAATTAGTCTGAGCCAAGTACATTGAAGAAGAAGCCACTAAGTACCATTATGAGGATCTTTAAAGTCATGTACTTCTGACTAGGAATTCTGAGAGTCAAAAATAGTGGAACCTTAGAACAGGAGCTAAAAGGCCTGAGAGACTTAGTAATTTCACTTTCACAGAAGTAGGAGACTCTGAAAATCTGTCATAAAAGCAGTACTCTTCTACCAGAGTGGCTATGTTAGATCCATCTATGGTGCATAGATCTCCTGGAGCAAGGCAAACACTCAACATTTCTCGTATGAGCTAGTTTTCAGTGAAGGAGTGAGCCGATGTAAAGAAGTTCAGAGATTTCAAATGTTTCTAGAATAGAGCAATGAGATGCTCAGGGAAATCTACACAGACAAGGTCAGATACCATTCAAAGAAGGCAAATATTAAAAGCAACCTAAGTTCAGTGTGACCAGATTTCTCCTTTTATACATGCTGCTAGCATATATGGATTTGAATCCATACTCCAGGTATTGGAAATAGATGGCCAAAGCTTGCCTGACAGGGAAAGGCTACCTGATGAGGAACACTGAGTTTTCAGAACAAAGTCAGGCCACAGCTGTGAGTAATCTGGCCCAAGTAATTCTTGGAATAAATTTCTTTCTTCAGGAGAGCAGACAGAGGACTTATGTTAAATAATACAGGGAGTTGTTCCAGAATTTTGTCTCCATGATGATGCATCCATCAATAAGAATAATGAAGGATCCAGAAAGTAGGTGTTTGATTATTAAACAGCTAGCCTATAAGAGTACTAACGTAATTTATCAGGCTGCTTTGACATCTTTTAGAAAGAAAAGTGTCATCTCTGATCACATTAGAAACTGTTGAGGAATTTTAACCTCATACACCCAAGGACTAGTTATGGCTGCTGCTTTGCAGGGTAAAACAGGTAAATATTTTCTCTCCCAACATAGAAACCTGGAAAATGGAAAGTGATACCAGAATTATGACTAGTTAATGAGACCATGTACCTAGGTTGAGATTTAGAGACTAGACTGGATTACCTTCTCATTAAGGTATGGTCCAAATGGTGCCTATAAAATCTTTTCGATTTAATAGATTGATTGTACGATCTCTTTGTATTCAAAATATTTTTAAATATTTTCAGGTAGTGTTCCATCAGCCAATTAAAGCAACCAAATGGGAGATATCATTAAAAAGTGTTGCCTCAGGTAATAGCAAACAGAGTAATAGTATACACATGTGTCATTATATGTGTCTCATGCAATACAAAATATTCAAACTATTTTTAACAAGTTTACATTATCCATTATGGATCTTGTTTGTCCATGAAAAATGAAGGAATTTGCCTGCAACACTTGGGCAGCTTCAGCAAAGCCTTGCCCTTAAGGTAGTTCATTCCCTACAGAAAATACAAATGCAACCACCTTTCCCATTTTCAGGACAGATGTCTTATCCTAAAGAAATTAAGACTCAGTAATTGGAAATTAGGAAAGATAGATCACAAACTTTGAAGGAATTTCAGAAATAATTGGTAAATATTCAGTGACTGTTCCTATATTAAAATTGTTGACAAAAAATCTTGAGTAATGCAGTGAGCTTCGTAAAGGGAGAAGTGACCCTATTTTCCCAAGGTCAATATTGATGCTGCTAGTCAAGGGCTGACTTAGGTGGAGAATGTCCCTGGCTTCTTGAATACACAATTGCAATAAATAAATAAAAGAGAATTATCTTTCAGTCACAACATAACACATGGCTTTATGTTCTTTTTATTCCAAATTTTCTAAATGTGGATTCCCACAAGCATTATACCATGCATATATTTTGACATGATGGTGTAGAAGTGACTTTTGTATAAAGGAAAATGGAAAAACCATTGCAATGGATTATGTAAAGAACAAAACTCTGTTATAATATCGGGTCAAATGCATGTTTGTGTGTGTGTGTGTCTTTACCAGAAGAAAATGAACCTCAATGGCTTACTTAA
The DNA here is from genome assembly GCF_982192425.1 of Myodes glareolus. Classification (NCBI taxonomy): domain Eukaryota; kingdom Metazoa; phylum Chordata; class Mammalia; order Rodentia; family Cricetidae; genus Myodes; species Myodes glareolus. The sequence goes on from NC_142049.1 coordinate 38,927,592, forward strand.
ATTTTGGTGTAGTGGATTGACCAGAGGAATATCAGACTGGATGATAATGTAGCTGCTTGTGCTCACCAAGAGGGAATGGAATGAGATTGCTGAAATGTGTTCCTGAAACTCTGATGTATCATATTACAGCAATATTGCAAAATTATCCATCTGTTAAAATAGCAAAAGCTTACAAAGTTTCCTCTTTTGCTACCTTCTCAAACCACATAAATCACCACTTTTCTAAACACTCAGAAAATTATGCATGTAAAGTTCAGACACAATTTCATGTCATAAGAAATAGGATATCTGTGTGACGAGAGTGTCTTCTAACAAGGATAAGGTATTCAAAAGCAAAGTTTAGAAGTCTTAAATTTCACTAAAAAGTAAAAAAAAATACTCAACAGGTTTGCACAATGACATCACAATTTGTAAATTCAACACAGATGGAGACTTTCTCAATTTCCCACACTTAGGAGAACAGCCAAGGACAAATACCAGATTCATACCAGAAATAATCTTATTCCCAGATAAAATAACATAGATAGTCTTTCAATTTCACAAGAATAATTATAGTAATGGATATTCATAATAGCCACAATGTGTATAGAGTATGATTTTGTTATGTATAAGTATTTATATTTATTCAGTCCTTTTGTAGTTCATATATTTTATTGATTTATATTATCACGTTGAGCACCAGTTGTTTCAGACAAAGGCTGTTTCTTTGTCCCAGCCACCTGGCTTGCTTATCTCCAAAATAACCAGAAAGAAATTATATTAATGAAAACACTGGAGGCTGGGACTGGGCTGGAAGTGTAACCCAGCAGGAGGGAGTGACTGTGTTTCAATAGCCTGCCTTCCAGTGTTGGAAAGGTAGGCCCTGCATCAGCTCAGCAAGAATCCTGAGCACCAAGGGGCACTGATTATCTCGCAGCAGATTCATCATTGGGGTGAGTATGCTCTGACCCAGGGCAGAAGCCCGACAAGGAGGATCTCAGACATTCTCGGTCCCCCCTGACTACCTGGCCACTCTGCAGGGGCTAAGCCCTCTTGTCTCCTAGCCTATCCCACCTTTCATCCAGGAACCCCTTCCTTTATTCCTCCCTTCCTACTCCTCAGGGCCATAAAAACACCCAGCTCAGCTGGCTTGCAGGCTGGGACTGGGCTGGAAGTATAACCCGGCAGGACGGAGTGCCTGTGTTTCAATAGACTGCCTGTTGGTGGTAGAAAGGTAGGCCCTGCATCAGCTCAGCAAGAATCCTGACCACCAAGGGGCACTGATCATCTCACAGCAGATTCATCAGAGGGGGGAACCTGAACCAGTAAAAGAAGATTCACTAGAGAACAGTTGAAGGAAGAGATGGGCAGACGCCAAGGCAAGAATTCCCCCAACAATCTGAAAAACAACAGGAAAACACCAGATCTCAGCGATCTTACTACAGAAGGACTTGAACAACCTGATCCGGAAGAAGTGGAAAACAGTGTCATTATGAAAGCAATAGAGTCCCTTAAACAGGGTATGAATAACTCATTTAAAGAACTGGAAGGGAAGAATAACAAAAAGATTGAAGAAATGAGTAAAGAAATGGAAGAGAAATATAACAAAAGATTTGAAGAAATGAGTAAATCCATAAACGACACCTGGGAAACCAAGAAAAAACAAGCAAACAGGTAGTGGAAACAGTTCAAGAATTGAAAGCAGAAATGGAGGCAATGAAGAAAGCACAATCCGAGGGCCAGCTGGAAATAAACAAGATAAACAAACAGAGACTTCAGAAGCAAGCATAACCAATAGAATACAAGAGATAGAAGAACAAATCTCAGATTATTAAGAAACCATAAAGAAAATAAATGCTCTGACCAAAGAAAATTTCAAATTCAACAAATTCTCATCACAAAATATTCAGGAAATCTGGGACATAATAAAAAAAAAACAAATCTAAAAATAATAGGGGTAGAAGAAGGAGAAGAATTGCAGATCAAAGGCCCAGAAAATATATTCAACAAAATTACAGAAGAAAACTTTCCCCAGGTCAGCCTGCACTGCTGGCTCCACCCTGCTAGCACCCCCGCCAACCATCGCAGCTTCCATCCAGAGGGCCATAGGAGGAGTGAGTTTGCTTCGGGCCTGCGGCAGGGGCCCTGCGAGGAGGAGCTCAGACTTTCCCCAACCACATAGACTCCCAGGTCACCCGGCTCTGCTAGCTCCACCCTGCTAGCGCCCCCGCCAGCCATCCTAGCCTCCAGTCAGAGGGCCATCGAAGGGGGAGGTTGCTTCAGGCTCGCGGCAGGGGCCCAGCGAGGAGGAGCTCGGACTTCCCCGACCCCATAGACTCCCAGGTCAACCTGCAGTGCTGGTTCCACCCTGCTAAGCTCTCCCGCCTGCCACCCCAGCTTCCATCCAGGTACAAATTTCTATATTTCTCCCTTCCCACTGGGGCCATAAAATTTCCCCAGCTCAGCTGCCTTGCACACTGGGCCTGCTCTGTAGGTGCATCCCGGAAAGAGGGAGTGCCTGTGCTTCAATAGCCTACCTGAGGAAAGGTAGGCAATTTATCAGTGAACTCCCTGCCCAACAAGGGAACCTGACCCGCTACCAGAAGTTCCAATAGAGAGCATTTGAACGAAGAGATGGGCAGACGCCAAGGCAAGACCTCCTCCAACAATCTGAAAAACAACATGAAAACACCAGATCCCAACGACCCTACAACAGAAGGACTTGAACACTCTAACCCAGATGAAGTGGAAAAAAGTGCCATTATGAAAGCAATAGAGTCCCTTAAACAGGATATGAATAACTCCCTTAAAGAACTGAACGAGAAGTATAACAAAAAGTTTGAAGAAATGAGTATAAAAATGGATGAGAAATATAACAAAAGTTTGAAGAAATAAGGAAATCCATGAATGATACGCTGAGGAACCAAGAAAAAACAATCAAACAAGTAAAGAAAACAGTTCAAGAATTGAAAACTGAAAGGGAGGCAATGAAGAAAACACAAAACGAGAACCGGCTGGATATGGAAAACCTAGGTAAACGAACGGAGACTACAGAATCAAGTATAACCAATAGAATACAAGAGATAGAAGAACGAATCTCAGATTCTGAAGATACCATAGAGAAAATAAATGCTCTGGTCAAAGAAAACGGCAAATCCAACAAATTCTCTTCACAAAACATTCAGGAAATCTGGGACACAATAAAAAAACCAAATCTAAGAATAATAGGGATTGAAGAAGGAGAAGAACTGCAGATCAAAGGTCCAGAAAATATGTTTTACAAAATTATAGAAGAAAACTTTCCCAATCTAAAGAACAATATTCTTATGAAGGTTCCAGAAGCATACAGAACAACGAATAGAATGGATCAAAAAAAAAAAAACATCCCCTCGCCATATAATAATCAAAACAGAAGACATTCAGATTAAAGAAAGAATATTAAGAGCTGCAAAGGAAAAAGGTCAAGTGACTTATAAAGGTAAATCTATCATGCTTACACCATACTTCTCTATGTAAACCATGAAAGCCAGAGGATCCTGGATAGAGGTACTGCAGAAACTAAGAGACCATGGATGCAATACTACTATTGCATAGTATACCAGTACTACTATACCCAGCCAAGCTATCATTCACTATCAACGGAGAAAACAAAATATTCCAGGATAAAAATAAATTTAAACAATTCGTAGTCACAAATCCAGCCCTACAGAAAGTAATAGAAGGAAAATCGCAACCCAAAGAATACAACATTACCATCACTGCCTACAATAACCCAGACATCTAGCGACCCTTCAGAACCACAAATCAAAGAAGAGAAACACACAAACTCTACTACACACACAAACACACACACACACACACACACACATACACAAATAATAAACGGAATCAACAACCACTGGTCATTAATATCACTTAATATTAATGGACTCAACTCACCAATAAAAAGGCACAAACTTAGAGAATGGATAAGAAAACAGGATCCAACATTCTGCTGTTTACAAGAAACACACCTCAACCACAGAGATAGACATCTACACAGAGTAAAGGGTTGGGAAAAGGTTTTCCAAGCAAACGGACCTAAGAAACAAGCTGGTATGGCCATTCTAATATCCAACAAAATTGACTTCAAACTAAAATCAATCAGAAGAGATGGAGATGGACATTTCATACTCATAACAGGAAAAATTACTCAGGAGAAAGTCTCAATCCTGAATATCTACGCCCCTAATATAAAAGCACCCACTTATATAAAAGAAAAACTTTTGGAACTCAAGGCAGTCATCAAACCACACACACTAATAGTAGGAGACTTCAACACATCTCTCTCACCAATGGACAGGCCAATCAAACAGAAACTCAACAGAGAAATAAGAGAATTACTAGAGATAATGAATGAAATGGACTTAACAGTTATGTATAGAACATTCCAACTCAAAAGGAAAGAATATACCTTCATCTCTGCAGCTCATGGAACCTTCTCGAAAATTGACCACATACTTGGTAACAAAGCAAACTTACACAGATACAAAAAAATAATAGTATCAACCTGTGTCTTGTCGGATCACCACGGAATAAAGTTAGAATTCAATAACAATTTGAACACCAGAAAGCCTACAAACACGTGGAAGTTGAACAGTCAACTACTGAATCATCCCTGGGTCAAGGAAGAAATAAAGAAAGAAATTAAAGTCTTCCTTGATTTAATGAAAATAAAGACACAACATACTCAAACCTATGGGACACAACGAAAGCAGTTCTAAGAGGAAAGTTCATAGCACTAAGTGCCCAATTAAAGAAAACGGAGAAAGCATATATTGGAGACTTAACAGCACACCTAAAATCTCTGGAAAAGAAGAAGCAGACTCTCCCAGGAGGAGTAGAAGATTGAAATAATCAAACTGAGGGCTGAAATCAACAAAATAGAAACACAGAAAACAATACAAAAAATCAATGAAACAAAAAGTTGGTTCTTGGAGAAAATCAACAAGATTAACAAACCCCTAGCAAAACTAATCAAACGGCAGAGAGAGAACACTCAAATTAATAATAACAAAAATGAAAAGGGGGACATAACAACAGACACAGTGGAAATTCAGAGAATCATTAGATCTTACTACGAGAGATTATATGCCACAAAGTTGGAAAATGTAAATGAAATGGATTGGTTTTTAGATAAATACCATTTACCAAAGATAAAACAAGAGCAATTGAACAATCTAAATAGACCTGTTAGACGCAAAGAATTAGAAGCTGTTATCAAAACCCTCCCCTCCAAAAAAAGCCCAGGACCAGATAGTTTCAATGCAGAATTCTACCAGAACTTCCAGGAAGAGCTAATACCTATAATCCTTAATGTATTTCACAATATAGAAACAGAAGAATCATTGCCAAACTCTTTTTATGAAGCTACAGTTACCCTGATACCAAAACCACACAAAGACACAATCAAGAAAAAGAATTACAGATCAATCTCACTCATGAACATTGACGCTAAAATACTCAATAAAATACTGGCAAAGCATAACCAAGAATACATTAGAAAAATTATTCATTATGATCAAGTGGGCTTCATCCCAGAGATGCAGGGCTGGTTCAACATTTGCAAATCTATCAATGTAATCCATCATATAAATAAACTGAAAGATAAAAACCATATGATCATTTCATTGGATGTTGAAAAAGCATTTGACAAAATTCAACACCCATTTATGATAAAGGAGTTGGAGAGATTGGGTATACGAGGATCATACTTAAATATAATAAAAGCAATATATAGTAAAGTGACAACTAACATCAAATTGAACAGAGAGAAACTCAAAGCCATTCCACTAAAATCAGGAACACAAGGCTGTCCACTCTCTCCATACCTCTTCAATATAGTGCTTGAAATTCTAGCAATAGCAATACGACAACATAAGGGCAACAAGGGAATTCGAATTGGAAAGGAAGAAGTTAAACTTTAGTTATTTGCAGATGATATGATAGTGTACATAAGGGACCCCAAAAACTCTACCAAAGAACTTCTACAATTGATAAACACCTTTAGTAATGTGGCAGGATACAAGATCAACTCCAAAAAATCGGTTGCCCTTCTATACACAAAGGATAATGAAGCAGAGAGGGAAATCAGAGAAACATCACCTTTCATGATAGCCACAAATAGTATAAAATATCTTGGGGTAACTCTAACCAAGGAAGTAAAAGATCTATTTGACAAGAACTTTAAGTCCTTGAAGAAAGAGATTGAGGAAGATACCAGAAAATGGAAAGTCCTTCCCTGCTCTTGGATTGGGAGAATCAACATAGTTAAAAATGGCAATTCTGCCAAATGCAATCTATAGATTCAATGCAATTCCCATCAAAATTCCATCAAACTTATTCACAGACCTTGAGAGAACAATAATCAAGTTTATATGGAAAAACAAAAAACCCAGGATAGCCAAAACAATCTTATACAATAAAGGAACTTCTGGAGGCAATACCATCCCTGACTTCAAACTCTATTACAGGGCAACATTATTGAAAACAGCTTGGTATTGGCATAACAACAGAGAAGTCGACCTATGGAATCAAATAGAAAACCCGGGTATTAACCCACAAACGTATGAACACCTGATATTTGACAAGGGAGGTAAAGGCATACAATGGAAGAAGGAAAGCATCTTTAACAAATGGCACTGGCATAACTGGATGTCAACCTGTAGAAGAATGAAAATATATCCATATCTATCACCATGCACAAAACTCAGGTCCAAATGGATTAAAGACATCAACATTAATCCGACCACTTTGAATCTGATAGAAGAGAAAGTGGGAAGTAGTCTACAAGACATAGGCAAAGGAGACCAGTTCCTAAGCAGAACCCCAGGAGCATAGACAATAAGAGAAGCAATGAATAAATGGGACCTACTGAAACTGAGAAGCTTCTGTAAAGCAAAGGACACTGTCAGTAAGACAAAAAGGCTACCTTCCGACTGGGAGAAGATCTTCACAAATCCCTCATCAGACAAAGGTCTGATCTCCAAAATATACAAAGAACTCAAGAAACTAGACACTAAAACTCTAATTAACCCAATTAAAAAATGGGGTACTGAACTGAACAGAGAATTCACAACAGATGAACTCCGAATGGTCAAAAGACACTTAAGGTCATGCTCAACCTCCTTAGCGATCAGGGAAATGCAAATCAAAACAACTTTGAGATATCATCTTACACCTGTCAGAATAGCCAAACTCAAAAACACCTCTGATAGCCTATTCTGGAGAGGATGTGGAATGAGGGGAACACTCATCCATTTTTGGTGGGAATGCAAACTTGTGCAGCCGCTGTGGAAATCAGTGTGGCGGTTTCTCGGGAAACCTCCCTCAGGACCCAGCAATTCCACTCTTGGGAATATACCCAAGAGATGCCCTATCACACTGTAAAAGCATTTGTTCAACTATGTTCATAGCAGCACTATTTGTAATAGCCAGAACCTGGAAACAACCTAGGTGCCCCTCAATAGAAGAATGGTTAATAATGGTGTGGAACATATACACATTAGAGTTCTACTCAGCGGTAAAAAACAATGACATCTTGAATTTTGCATACAAATGGATGGACATGGAAAACGCTTTACTGAGTGAGGTAAGCCAGACCCAAAAAGAGGAATATGGTATGTATTCACTCGTATGTGGATTCTAACCATAATTAAAGGTCTTTGAGCCTATTATTCGTGATCCTAGAGAAGCTAAATAAGAAGGTGAACCTGATGAAAATCATGTAGCTATCTGCCTGGATATTGGAAATAGACAAGAGTCCTAGGTAACCTCGGTTGCATGGGGGGGGGGATGGTTGTTGGAAGGGGAGAGGGTTAGAGAGAAGGGAGTAGGGGAGGAATGGGGAAAGCTAGGTGGACTGGGATGGGGGAGGGAGGAAGGATGGATATGAGATCAGGGAAGAATATATTGCAAATAAGGGAGTCATCTTAAGGTTTACAGGAGACTTGATTATAAATGGGATCACAGGTCCAAGGAAATCCCCAGATTATTCTCTGGACAGAAGAGAGGGTGCCTGAAACGGCCTAGGTCCATAACCATACTGATGAATATTTTGCATATCACCATAGAACCTTCATCTGGCGATGGATGGAGATAGAGACAGAGACCCACATTGGAACACTGGACTTAACTCCATAGGTCCAAACGAGAAGCAGAAGGTAAGAGAACGTGAGCAAAGACGGCAAGATCAGAGAGAACCTTCATCCCACGATGGATGGCGATACAGATGGAGACCCACATTGGAGCACCGGACTGAGCCCCCCAAGGTCCAAATGAGGAGCAGAAGGAGGAAGAAAATGAAAAAGGAAATAAGGACTGCGAGGGATGTGATCACCCACTGATACAAGGGGACGGATCTAATGAGAGTTTACCAAGGCCAGTTGGACTGGGACTGAACGAGGACTCAATCCAACCAGATTCACTGAATGTGGCTGGATTCCCTGAATGTGGCTGGCCGGAGTCTTTCTGAAAAGCCATTGACAATGGCACTGGGACTTCTTACCTCTCCATATACTGGATTTTGCGGATCCAGTCTGTCTGGACACTCACCTTCCTGGTCCTGGAGGGAGGCGGGAGGAACTTGAACTTCCCACTGGGCAGGAAACCCTGACTGCTCTTAGTGATGGAAAGTGAGGAGGAGAGGGAGTGGGGGGAGTGGGAGGGCGGAAACGGAAACTTTTATAATTTAATAAAATTACAAAAAAAAAAAAAATAAGAAAACTTGCCCAACCTAAAGAACGATATTCCTATGAAGGTTCAAGAAGCATACAGAACACTGAACAGACTGGATCAAAAAAAAATCCCCTTGCCATATAATAATCAAAACACAAAGCATTCAGACTAAAGAACGAGTATTAAGAGCTGCAAAGGAAAAAGGTCAAGTAACTTATAAAGGTAAACCTATCAGACTTACACCAGACTTCTCTATGGAAACCTTGAAAGTGAGAAGGTCCTGGATAGCGGTACTGCAGAAACTAAGATACCATGAATGCAAGCCCAGACTACTATACCCAGCCAAGCTATCGTTCACTATCAACGGAGAAAACAAAATATTCCAGGATAAAAACAAATTTAAACAATATGTTGCTACAAATCCAGCCTTACAGAGAGTATTAGAAGGAAAATCACAACCCAAGGAATCCAACATACCCAGCACTACCTACAATAACTCAGACAGCTAGCGACCCTTCACAAGCACAACTCAAAGAAGGGAAACACATACACTCTACTACCCCCCCCAAAAAAATCATAGTCAACAACCACTGGTCATTAATATCATTTAATATCAATGGACTCATTCACCTATAAAAAGGTACAGACTTAGAGATTTTATACGAAAACAGGATCCAACATTCTGCTGTTTACAAGAAACACACCTCAACCACAAAGACACACACCTACTCAGGGTAAAGGGTTGGGAAAAGATTTTCCAAGCAGATGGACCAAAGAAACAAGCAGGTGTGGCCATTCTAATATCTAACAAAATCGACTTCAAACTAAAATCAATCAGAAGAGATGGAGATGGACATTTCATACTCATAACAGGAACAATCCATCAGGAAGAAGTCTCTGAATATCCTGAATATCTATGTCCCTAATATAAAGGCACCCACTTATGTAAAAGAAACACTTCTAGAATTCAAACTCAGTCATCAAACCACACACACTAATAGTAGGAGACTTCAACACACTTCTCTCATCAATGGACAGGTCAATCAGACAGAAACCTAACAGAGAAATAAGAGAATTATTGGAGGTATTGAATCAAATAGACTTCACAGACATCTATAGAACATTCCACCCAAATAGGAAAAAAATATACCTTCTTCTCTGCAGCTCATGGAACCTTCTCAAAAATTGACCACATACTTGGTAACAAAGCAAACTTCCACAGATACAAAAAAATAGTAACCACCTGTGTCTTGTCAGACCACCATGGATTAAAGTTAGAATTCAACCACAATGCTACCTCCAGGGAGCCAACAAACTCATGGACGTTGAACAATCAACTACTAAATCACCCTTGTGTCAAGGAAGAAATAAAGAAAGAAATTATAGTCTTCCTTCAATTTAATGAAAATAAAGACACAACATACTCAAACCTATGGGACACTATGAAAGCAGTGCTAAGAGGAAAGTTCATAGCACTAAGTGCCCAATTAACGAAAATGGAGAAAGCACACATTGGAGACTTAACAACACACCTGAAAGCTCTGGAAAAAAAGAAGCAGACTCACCCAGGAGGAGTATTAGCCTTTAAATAATCACACTGAGGCCTGAAATCAACAAAATAGAAACACAGAAAACAATCCAAAGAATCAATGAATCAGAAAGCTGGTTCTTGGAGAAAATCAACAAGATTGGCAAAACCCCTATCCAAACTAATCAAACAGCAGAGAGAGAATATGCAAATTAATAAGATCAAAAATGTAAAGGGGGACATAACCACAGACACAGAGGAAATTCAGAGAATCATTAGATCTTACTACAAAAGCTTATATGCCTCAAAGTTGGAAAATGTACAATAAATGAACTTGTCTTTAGATAAGTACCATTTACCAAAGTTAAATCTAGACCAGGTGAACAATCTATATAGACCTGTGAGTAGGGAAGAAATAGAAGCTGTTATCAAAAGCTCCCTACCAAATACTCCAGGACCAGATGGTTTAATACAGAATTCTAGCAGAACTTCCAAGAAGAGCTAATACCTATACTCCTTAATGTATTTCACAATATAGAAACATAAGAGTCATTGCCAAATTCTTTTTATGAAGCTGCAGTTACCCTGATATCAAAACCACACAAAGACACAACTAAGAAAGAGAATTACAGGCCAATGTCACTCATGAACATCGACGCAAAAATTCTCAACAAAATACTGGCAAACCGATTCCAAGAACTCATTAGAAAAATTATCCATTATGATCAAGTCAGCTTCATTCCAGAGATGCAGGGCTACTTTAACGTATGCCAATCTATCAATGTAATCCATCATATAAATAAACTGAAAGAAAAAAAAAACATATGATCATTTCATTAGATGCTGAAAAAGCATTTGACAAAATTCAACACCCCTTTATGATGAAGGTGTTGGAGAGATTGAGGATACAAGGATCATACCTAAATATAATAAAAGTAATTTACAGCAAGCCGACAGCTAACATCAAATTGAATGGAGAAAAACTCAAAGCCATTCCACTAAAATCAGGAACACGACAAGACTGTCCACTCTCACCAGACCTCTTCACTATAGTGCTTGAAGTTCAAGCAATAGCAATAATACAACTAAAGTGGATCAAGGGGATTCGAATTGGAAAGGGAGAAGTTAAACTCTCGTTAATTGCAGATGATATGATAGTGTACATAAGCAACCCTAAAAACTCTACCAAAGAACTCCTACAGCTGATAAACACCTTTAGTAATGTGGCAGGGTACAATATCAACTCCAAAAAATCAGTTGCCCTCCTATACACAAAGGATAAAGAAGCAGGGATGGAAATCAGGGAAACTTCACATTTCACCATAGCCACAGAGAGCATAAAATATCTTGGGATAATTCTAATGTATATATTTCTATTTGCAAAATACAAGAATAACTCCAAAAAATCAGTTGCCCCCCCATACACAAAGGATAAAGAAGTGGAGAAGGAAATCAGAAAAGCATCACCTTTCACAATAGCCACAAATAGCAAAAAATATCTTGGAGTAACTCTAACCAAGGAAGTGAAAGAACTATTTGACAAGAACTTTACGTCTTTGAAAAAAGAAATTGAGGAAGATATCAGAAAATGGAAAGATCTTCCTTACTCTTGGATTGGGAGGATCAACATAGTAAAAGTTACACATCTACCAAAAGCAATCTATAGATTCAATTCAACCCCTATCAAAATCCCAGCGAAATTCTTCACAGACCTTGAGAGAACAATAATAAAGTTTATGTGGCAAAACAAAAAAACCAGGATAGCCAAAATAATCCTATAAAATAAAAGTACTTCCGGAGTCATTACCATCTCTGACTACAAACTCTATTATAGAGCTACAGTAATGAACACTACTTGGTATTGGCACAAAAACAGAGATGTTGAACAATGGATTCGAATTGAAGACCCAGATCTTAATACACAAACCTTTGAAAGTAGATCCACATCTGTCACCATGCACAAAACTCAAGTCCAAATGGATTAAAGACCCCAATATTAATCTGACCACATTGAAGCTGATGGAAGAGAAATTCGGAAGTAGTCTACAAGAGATAGACACAGGAGACCACTTCCTAGGTAGAACCCCAGTAGCACAGTCAATAAGAGAAACAATTAATAAATGGGACATCCTGTAACTGAGAAACTTCTATAAAGCAAAGGACACTGTCAGTAAGTCAGTAAGACAAAACGGCTACCATCCAACTGGGAGAAGATCTTCACCAACCCCTCATCAGACAAAGGTCTGATCTTCAAAATATAAAAAGAACTCAAGAAACTAGACACTAAAACTCTAATTAACACATTTAAAAAACGGGGTACTGAACTGAACAGAGAATTCAAAACAGAAGAACTTCATATGGCCAAAATACACTTAAGGTCATGTTCAACCTCCTTAGTGATTAGGGAAATGCAAATCAAAACAACTTTGAGATACCATCTTACTCCTGTCAGACTAGCAAAATTCAAAATAACAATGATAATCTATGCTGGAGAGGATGTGGAGTACGGGGAACACCTGTCCATTGTTGGTGGGAATGCAAACTTGTGCAGCCACTGTGGAAATCAGTGTGGCAGTTTCTCAGAAAACTGAGAATCAACCTCCCTCAGGACCCAGCACTTCCACTCTTTGGAATATACCCAAGGGATGCCCTATCATATTACAAAAGCATTTATTCAACTATGTTCATAGTAGCACTATTTGTAAAAGCCAGAACCTGGAAACAACCTAGGTGCCCCTCAATAGAAGAATGGCTAAAGAAGGTATGGAACATATACAGATTAGAGTTTTATTCAGTGGTAAAAAACAATGACATCTTGATTTTTGCATGCAAATGAATGGAAATAGAAAACACTTTACTGAGTGAGGTAACCCAGAACCAAAAAGAGGAATATGGTATGTACTCACTTATCAAAGGATTCTAGCCATAATTAAAGGTCTTTGAGCCTATTATTTGTGATCCTAGAGAAGCTAAATAAGAAGGTCAACCTGAAGAAAATCATATAGTTATCCTCCTGGATATTGGAAGTAGACAAGATTATCAGGCAACCTTTGGTGCATGGGGTGGTGGATGTAAGGGGAGATGGGTAGAGAGAAGGGAGAAAGGGTGGATTCGGGAAAACTTGGGGGAGTGGGATGAGTGGGACAGAGGAACGATGGATATGGAGCAAGAAAATACATATCTTAATTAGGTTAGCCACTTTAGTGTTTCAAGAGACTTGATTCTAGAGGGGTTCCCAGGTCCAAGGAGAGGTTCCAAGATTGTTCCTTGGGAAGCAGAGAAGAGGATACCTGAGATGGCCTTGTCCCATAGCCACACTGATGAATATCTTCCATATCACCATAGAACCTTGATCTGACAATGGATGGTGATAGAGACAGAGAAATACATTGGAGCACTGGACTTAGCTCCCAAGGTCCAAATGAGGAGCAGAAAGAGGGAGAATATGAGCAAGGAAGTCAGGATCATGAGGGGTGCGTCCACGCACAATTGCATTACACAATAATATATAATAGTTTTATTATGTAACAGAGTTTATTTTTACAACTTTAATATAGATATTTTTTAAAGGAGAAAGAATGAACATGAGTTAACATAGAGTACTCATGTATGAAATTCTAAACTACGTTACGAAAGTGCACACATGCATGCATATGTATGTATAAATATAATTATGCATAGTCAGTCTCATACATATAAACATACATGATCTTATATAAATATTAGAAAGTAATTGAGATGATTCACAGTATTTTAGGAGAGAGAATGTAAAACTGAACTCCTTATACTATAGGGGTATATAATTTTTGGCACTCAGATTCAAGTATTGTGTTATTTCATTTGTTTATTGACCAAAGTCATGACTATAAGTCGAAACTACAGATTCACAGACCATTTCACAAAAATGCTTACAACTGCTAATACGATGGAAAGAACATGTTTTGGAAGTTCCTACATACATTCATCATCATAGAATGTCAATAATACTGCTATTATTAGTAAATAAAATGGGATTATATACTAGGGTTATAATTGAAGATTAATCCTGAAATTAGCAGGACCAAATTCTTCACTCTCATTAGCCATATGCCGGAAACGAGAAAAGAGTAAGAAGTCTTCACATGTATATTTGTCATAGTGGCCAAAATATCAAGAAATCAAGTAAATATTGTTATTAAGACTATATGACGGAAGGTATAACTCTAACAGCATTAATGATTAGGAATCTAAGCCTGCAATGATGACAGACTTACAATAAAATAATACATTTTATTCTCCCAGACTCTACTGAAATATTGGTATGATCATATATCTGAGCATCATTTGATCCTCATCAGAGATTTTCCTCTGTCCCTAGGTGGAAAATGGCATAATGATGTGCAGGAAAGCTCTTTCTATAAAAAATTAGAGCATGCGTAGTCCTATGTTATGGTGTTTCAAGTCTTTAAAATCTACTTGGAAGGCTCATACACATATATTTTAAAGATGGCAGAAATACTCTAACATATTGAAATAGAGGTTCTTGATTCCAAAGTATCAATGTTTTTCAGTCTCAAAATTTACTATCAGACATATGCATTTAGAGTCTGAGATGAATGTTCAAGATATGTTCAGCACTTTTTAAAAGCATATAAACAACACACACAATAACAAAGATATCTATTGTTTCAATTATTTTCAAGGGAAGTATGTAATGCCTCTTATTTTCAAGGGAAGTATATAACACCTGGTTGCCATCATCAATAAACACTGGATTTTCAAAAAGATCATGCTTTCTGATTTTCTAATTAGGAATGGGCAAAAAGTGAGAATCATGCACAAGAGTATTTATAAGCAAATACACAAAGACTATGTCAATCAAAACAGCAAATTTAAGACTGTGAGAACCATAAAAGCAATAGAATGATAAGAAGTAAGTTTCCTCTTATACCCTATTCTATTCAGAGTCTTTGGTGACAGGTAGCATAGTGCTTTAATATGTTATGGTATAATATTTTCAATGATTCTCTTTTAATGAAAAAATTGCAATGCAATGCCAATTTTCACAATGAAACACAGAGAAAAGAGGAAAGGATATGACTCTCTTTGACGCTGTCATATACTAAAACTCTAAGGGAATTATTTCTTTGCAGATACCAGTGTTCAAGACAGAGAGAATAGTGACACAAGTTTAAAGAGAAGGAGAGGTTTCAGAAGCAGGGATGGACAGGATTCACAGATCATAAAAGGTGACACCGAAATGTAATACTGGGAATGAACCAGGACCTGACTGATAATTACCCTAGTATTTTTCTCATATGCTTGTCAAGAGCAGTCTGCCATGTCTGGTCCAATGTACATGCAGATTTCAGTTGTAAATATTTGCAGTTGGAGCTGGCATATAGCCAGAGCCTGACTAGGAATGACCCGCTATTGCTGAAGATATTATAAGCTCTCCTTGCCTCTGACTGAAGGACTGTGAGAATTCAAATTTCCCCCGAACAATGAGAAGAATGATCTCAATTCCACCAATAGGAACAAGGCCTGTGGTTACCATGGAGATCCGCATCAGAGCTGCTGACTCATTTCTCCCTCCCATCTCAATGTTTGCTCCAACAGAAAAATATGAAAGTGAAAATAGATGGCAGGAAATAATGTAGTTTCCCTAGGACCTGAATCCAAATATCAAAAAGGGAAATCATTGTGAGGTAAGTAGGAGGTGAATATATCTGACTTCTTGGGTCTGTGTCCTGCATGTGTACCTGAAATTTTCCATTCCTCCCTGCGGGTGACTGATTGTGATACTGTGCTGCCGATTGCAGCTTACTGGTATCGCATTCAGAAATGCCATGTCACAGTTCCTAAACACTTATTGGGGAAGCTTACACTTGAAATTTTTCAGGTTCCCAGGTGCCTGAGGCTATTTGTCAACATAGCAATTATCTTACTGAGGCCTCCAATGGCGCCTAAGATCAGTACATCCCAGTATTGTCATGTATAGACTTTCTAAGAAAATCATCATTTCAGAAAATACATAATCTAAAACGAACCTAGGAATCGCAGATTTTACTGCTGAATCAGTGGTTTCAGATTAGACCACATTTTCTGCACTGCGAACAAAAACGGGTGACTCTTCTCACAAATTCCTTGCTTTTCCTATGGCTTCTGTATCCTGCAGGTCTCTGGGGCACATTTTCATCTCTGATGTTCTTTACAGGGAGGCCTTGACTAAAGTTCAGCTTTTAGCAGGACTGACAGGTTGAACAAGCTGGCAGTTGCTTTTGCTTCGAATCTGCCTATATACATGGAAGTGTCCTTTCTTGTCTGGAGATTTTTGATTGTGAATCTGTCCTGCCAAGTGTATCTGGCTTCTGATTCTTTCTGATTTCTTTTCTGTTTTTACGTGTGTTTTTTTTATGCAGTCAAATTATAATTAAATTTGTTACATATAATAAGAGATTTTAAATTTTATACAAATAAGAAGTGTAAGTATAATTTTTCATTTAGTTTCATTATGATACAAAATATATTTAAGTTGATTAGAGTGCTATACAAGGACGTTGGTGGATTGTAGAATTAAATGTATATTTGAAACCCTCTCCCATATAGACCCAACTGTAATATAGTAGCCCATAGTGTCTTAATGATAAAGAAATGAATTTAGTTTAATTGAATTCAGGAAAAAATTGAATATTTTTAAATTGCTAACATTTGTATTTGCTTGTTTTAATGCTTATAGTTATTTCCACATTTGTCTTTGCATGATGCTGCCTTCATATTTTGGTTTCTTACATGCAATCGATATACATAAATATTGTTTAAATAATAATTCATAATTATTTATTAAAAACAGTTAGATTAAAATATTAGAAGTTTTCTCTAAATCTTATAAACACTATTAAAACTGAAATACACACATATGCAATATATAAATACAATATATATTGTATAAGTACAATATATAAATCTTTAATATAATAAGAGAATTTATTTAAGGAAATTTGATGTCCTCCAATTTGAAGCCATCTATTGAAACATAGCACATTTCATGGCCAGCCACTCTGAAAATAACTGTAACTTTTCTTTTCAATTATTAAATATGTTAAATAGCCCCTTTAATAGGAATTCAGTTTTATTTGTCCTTCCATATGCATACTAGGATTTGTGAGTACTGACTAAACTACAAGAATAATGCATTTAATTCCAGTTTTTGAAATTTCTTTGGGGAAGTGTTTTTTTACATTAATCAAACACTGGTTTCATGCAGATGTTTATTGGATCTAGAATATCTGAGATTGGATTTCTCCCTTGACAGTAATGTGTTGGATTCAAGCCTAGCTGGCAATGAATATGCGGAAATATTACAATACTCTCAGGTAGAAAACATGAAAGTGAAAGTGGATGAGAGGAGAAAAAATTCAGATTACCTCAGACCAGAATCCAATCATCAGTGGGGAACCCATGGCATGGTAATCAGGAGATGGTCATATATCCTACTTCCTGGGTCTGTATCCTGCCTATCTACTGAAGTCCAACATTTCTGCCTGCAGATAACTGATTATTATTCTTTGCTGCCAATTGCAGCTGACAGGTATCACATTCAGAAATGCCGTGGCATGTTCCCTAAACACACTGATTGTGGAAACTGCCGCTTGAGATTTTCAGAATCTGAGATGCTTGTAGCTATTCTGGAAGTATCAGGATTGTCAACATTGGGGATGGATTGAGACAGAGAGCAAAGAAAAAGTTCTATTAATTGTTTGAAATTTATTTGAATAGCTAAACCCTGAAATAGGAAGAATTCACAAGGATGATTGGTTGGGACAATTCTGTTATCTGTCAATGATGTTTTAAATAAACACTGATTGGACAGTAGCCAGGCAGGAAGTATAGGCAGGACAACAAGACAAAAGAAGAGGTGGATCAAAGAGGACAGCAAAATTCTGGGAATGAGGAAGCTCATTTCTCCCCAGTCCTGTTCAGACACCAAAGAAGCAGGATGTGACCTGCCCCACTGAAAAAGGTAATGAGCCATGTGGCTAACATAGATAAGAAAAAAATGGGTTAATATAAGTTATAAGAGTTAATAAGATGCCTGAGCTATTGGGCCAATCAGTTTATGATTAATATAAAACTCTTTGATTTTCTTTGAAACTTGATTGCAAGAAAATGGCAGGACAGAATCCCCTTCAAGCAGGCCGCCATGTTTCAGATGACCACAACTAAGACCCTATGCAATAATGGAGAGGGTACTTGAACATCCCTTGCCTTGTGTCAGATTGAGGACTATCTTAAATGTCACCATAAAACCTAAATCCAGTAAAGTATGGAAGCAGATGCAGAGATCCACAGTTGATCACATAGCTGCATACCTACAGTCCGTTTGAAGATCTGATGTAATAAGAACACAAGCAAAGAAATCAAAGTCTTTAAGGAAATACACACAGACACAGATTATCTGAGCTAATGGTAGCCTATAAATTCTGTTCTGTCAGTGAGGGAACTAGCATACAACAAAGCTAAGTACTCTGAATGAGAGGGAGAGTTGTATGACTGGGGAAGACTGGAGGAGCAGTGGCAGTGGGACCAGGATTGATTCATCCTGCATGTGCTGAATATAGGTATCCGATTCTCTGGGAGGCTCCCTAGAAAAGTCTAGATTTAGTGGAAACAAGATAAATTAAAAAGTGGAACTATGATATATTCATATGAAATAAAATAAACCCCTAAGGAAATTATCTGTGTTAGTGATGTGTCTTTTTAAGGTATCAGATAAATAGTATATAAACAAGCAATAAAAAAACATTAAAAAGGAAAAGAGAGTCTTTACATATAACTTATGGTTATTTAAATGTGATTCAGCTTTTGAATAATTGCAAGTCATAGATGCAAAAAATATGAGTATTGGAATATCTGCCTTTACTAGGTTTTCTTTATCTCCTTGGTAACAAGTAAAGTTACAGTGTTTTTACTCTTTGCAATTGTATTATTTGCTTATCTCATATCACAGAGTAAGAGGGACAGCGTGATTAAAAAATGTGCCAGTTCATTAATATCATGTTTTAAGGCAGTTGCAGATCACTGCCATATCTCAGGTAAGATATTAAGCATCAGCTGAGCAGTTTAAATTCCATGTTCATGTGGTTGTCCTTCAGTTTTTAGACATGAGCTTTGAGGATGAAATCACTGCTGAGTAAGTGAAATATGTAAGGAATAAACATAGATATTTTAGAATAAAAATACATATAAAATAATACGTAGCACTGCTAATTACAAATAAATTTTAATCATAAAATTTCTAAAGTTAATTGCAAAAATGGCAATTTATATCTACATCAATACATAAATATGGAAAAACAAAAGCCCAGGATAGGCAAAATAATACTATACAGTAAAGGAACTTCCGGTGGCATTACCATCCCTAACATCAAATGCTATTAAAGAGCTAAAGTAATGAATCCAGCTTGTTATTGACATAAAAACAGAGATGGTGACCAATGGATTAGAACTAAAAACCTGGATATTAATCCACAAACCTATGAACACATGATTTTTGAAAAAGAAGCTAAAATAATACAAAATAATACAAGCTTAGAAGCTTCTGTAAAGCATAGGACACAGTCATTATGACAAAAAGGCAGCCTAATGAATGGAGAAAAATCTTCACCAACCCAACATCAGACAAAAGACTGTTTTCCAAAATATATAATGAACTCAGGACACTAGACATAAAAATTCTAAATAACCCAATTTAAAAATGTGGTAATGAACTGAAGAGAGAATTCTCAACAGAATTTCAAATGGCAAAAAGATAATTATAGTCATATTCAACTTCCTTAGCAATCAGGGAAAAGCAAATCAAAACAACGTTGAGATACCATCTTATACCTGTCAGAATGGATGAAATCAAAAACACCAATGATAGCATATTTGGAATATGGGGGAACACTCAACCATTGCTGATGGGAATGCAAACTTGTGCAACCTTTTTTGAAATCAGTGTGGCGGTTTCTCAGAACATTGGGAATCAACCTACCCCAGGAACCAGCAATACTACTCTTGAGAATATACCCAAGAGATGCCCAATCATACAACAAAAGCATTTATTCAACTATGTTTATAGCAGCATGATTTGTGATAGCCAAAATCTGGAAACAACCTAGATATGACCCTTAATGGAAGAATTGAAAAAGAAAATGTGGCACACCTACACATTAGAGGACTACTCAGCGGTAATAAACAATGAAATCTTGAATTTCACAAGCAAATGATTGGAAATAGAAAACACTATCCTGAGTGAGATAGCCCAGATCCAAAAATATGAATATTGTAAGTACTCACTCATAAGTGGATTCTAGCCATAAACAACGGACATTGAGCCTATAATTCATAATCCTACAGAAACTAAGTAATAAGGTAAACCCAAAGAAAAACACATATTGATCCTCCTGGAAATAGGTAGTAGACAAGAATGCCAGGCGAAAATTGGAATCATGGGAGTAGGGGATGGGGGGAAGAGGAGAGAAGGGAGAATGAAGGGCTGGGGAATGCTTGGAAAAGTGGGATGGTTGAGATGTAAGAAGGACAGTTATGGGAGCAGGCAAGAAGATATCTTAATCAAGCGAGCCATTTTGGGGTTGGCAAGAGGCTAGGCTCTAGAGGAGTTCCCAGGTGTCCATGGTGATGTCCCAAACTAGAACCCTGGACAGTATAGGAGAGGGTGCCTAAACTGGCCTTGTCCAAGGTTAGACTGATGATTATCATGAATATCACCATAGAACCTTGCCCAGCTAAAGATGGAGATAGAGACAGAGACACACATTGGAACCCTGGACTGAGCTCCCCAAATCCACTTAGAGATATTTTAAAAGCTAGAGCAACATATGTGTAACAGTTCCAAGAAGAGAATTTTTTAGAATTTGTAGACCAGTTCTGCCTTTGATTTCCCAAGGATTTTGGAAAAAGAAAAATTGAGGTGAAAATCCAACACCATTATAACCTGGAATTAGCACAAAGTATTCTATAATTAGTGGCAGCTCTTATGGGTGAGTTTGGATTTGCACCATGATAGGTAAAAAGTAGTTCCCTTTGCAATGATCAGAAGTGATACAGAACACTGTTATGCACCAGAAGAGCTGTTAGATGAGGAAACATTTATAGTACTGTTTGCTTATGATCAGCCTGTGCCTAGACAGCTATAGGAAGAAGCCGCTAAGTAAAAGAATAAGGAGCTCTCAAGTCCTTTGTTATTGGTAAGGAATACTGAGAAGTAAGAAATGGTGGAAAATTAAGCAGGAGCAAAAACTTTAAGAGATTTAGCAATATCACTTTCACAGAATTATGAAGGTCTGTAAATCTCATCAGGAAAACACTCCTCTTCCTACCCAAGGGCTGGTTTAGAGTCAAGCAATAGTGCAGAGACCTCCTGGAGTAGTGTAACAACTCAGAATTTGTTGCATATCTCTCAAGCGAGCTAGTTTCAAAGAAGGTACCAGCTGAGGAGAGAAAGAACAAATATTATTAGTAATAGAGCAGAGATATGTGCAGGAAAAATAATAACTTACGTGCCCCGAGACCATTTGAACAACTCAAAGAATTAAAAGCAATATGGACATAGCTTGCTTCAAATGGAGAAAAAATGTTGGTCCGCAGATGAGAGAAATCTGACCGAATAATTCTCTTTTCTTTTTATATGCTTACTTGTGAGGGACTTCGTAGAATTTGAAATCTTCTTTAAATTTTGAAATAGCAGCATATGCCCAAGTTATTTCAACTGGAAAGAATGCCTGGAATAAATTTCTGTCTCCTGGAAAGCAGACTGAGGACTTATATAAATTTAATCAGGATCATGATGAACTGTTTCACGATGACATACTAATCAAACAGATTAACGAGAGATACAGAAGCTGGACGTTTGGGAGATGAATAGCAAGCCAATGACAATACTATTGCAGTTTAAGTTTGCTTTGACATCATTTAGAAAGAAAGGTAAATATTTCTGATTACACCTGAGTATCTGCAGATATTGGACTCTCATGCAGCCAGTGACATCTTCTTCACAGGAAAAAGATGTTATAGATGTTACCTCTAACAATGAAATCTGTAAATTGGAGATTGATATAAAATTCAAGAAGAGATAATTAGAGTAATTCATGCTTCCATTGCCTTCTCAATCATCCATAACAAAAGATACCTATAATATTGTTTTAGACATAAAATATTGTTTTTAAACTTTCCCTGGGTTCCTCAAAATTGTCAAAGATTTGCATTTAGTGTTTCTTCAGGTCATTTCAAAAATCCAATTAGAAGATATCATTAGAATATCTTGAGTCAGAGTATGGCAAAAATTTTTACCTTATGCCAGAAATATGTTTCTCAGGCTACACAAATCATTAGAGATCAATTTAAACACGTTTGTATTATCCGTTAAAGAATGATGACTTGCTTGTCCTCATAAATGAAGTAATTTTGTTTGAAATATATTGTCAGCATCAGCTGAATCCTGTCTCTGCAGGATTTTGTAATGTTTAGTAATGGCCACAGGGAAAGGGAAAAATCCGTGTTTTGAATATTTGGGATATATGTTATACCCAGAAGAAATTAAGCCTAAGAAATCAGAAATCAAGAGAAAAAGAAGACAAACTTGGAATGACTTTCATAAATTAATATGAGATATAAAACCACAGTGGCTTCATGGGATCCACCAAATACCCTGCTTATCTGTGACATTTGTGAGGCTTGGTCTAATTTTGGTACAGTTGGCAGTGAGAGAATGATTTGTACCTGTTTCTTTGGATGTTACATAGAAATCTGTACCTCATGCAGGATTGCTTTTATCTGCCTAAATATAGGGAGAGGTGCCTGGTGTTATGCCGAGGTATTATGCCAATTTTCTGGTGTACATGAGAAACCTCCTTCATACTGAGAAAATACTGTAGAGGAGCAGAGTCCAGAGTAAAAAGTGGGTCTGATATAATTTTCCTGTTACCTGATTTTCTTTATCTCTGCTAAGTATTTACAGTCAGGGGAATTTTACTCTTTGAAATTGTGTTGCTTTGTTTACTTCATATCATAGAGTGGGAGGGGCAGCATGACTTGATAAAGCCAAAGGTCACTCTAGAAACCCTGCTCAGGATGCCTGCATTTCAAAACGGTGTGCTTTTCTTACGGCTATTGCTGTATCAGGAAACTGCTTTTAATGGTAGTGCTGCAGGCCTCATACAAAAGACTGGCTAAAAAGAAGTCATGATCGAGCCTACTCTGTAATGTTAGCAATGTAGTGATAATACAATCAGAAACTTCATCTGCAACTTTTCTGAAGGAATATAATTTCTAACTCTGCCCTAAATAAATTATCCATAGACCCACAAAAAGCATTGGCTACAAATTCCTGAGAAAAAATTAAAAGACATAAAAGTTGGGAGCATGGGGGTGGTGGTAAGGGTGGGAGTGGATGTCTGAAAGAGGAGAGGGGGAGAGAGAAGGAAGAAGGGAATACTGGAAAGAGCTTGGAGGAGTGGGAAAGTGGAGATGGAAGAAGGGTGGATATAGGAGCAGGAAAGAATATATCTACATTAAGGGAGCCATTTTAGGGTTGTCAAGAGACTTGACTTTAGTGGCGACCCAGGATTCCATGAGATGTTCCCAGCTAGGTCCTTGGTCAGCAGAGGAGAGGGTGCCTGAACTGTCCTTGCCCCACTATCACACTGATGATTATTTTGAATACCACCATAAAAACTTCCTCTGATGACAGAAGGAGATAGAGACAGAGACCCTCATCAGAGCAGTGGACTGAGCTGCTAAGGTCCAGTTGAAGGGCAGAAGGAGGGAGAAGATGAGCAAAAAGTCAGGACCATGAGCTCCACCAACTGAGGCAGTGTTCCTGTTCTAATGGGGGCTAACCAAATCCATCTGGACTATGACTGAATGAGCATGTGATCAAATTGGACTCTCTGTGGCTGACAATGGGGGCTAAATGGGAAGCCATTGATAAAGGCACTGCGACTTGATTTTAGGGCATGTTCTGGCTTTTTGAGACTCTAGTCTATTTGGATGCACAGCTTCTTGGCCTAGATGTAGAGTGGAGGGCCTCGGACTACCATTTGAGAAGGCTTCCTTGCCCTCTCTCAAGCAGGGAGAGGAGGAAGTAGGGTGTGTAGCAGAGTGTGAGGGGATTGGGAAGAGGGGAGGAAGTGTATATTCTTGAATGGAAAATTAAAAAAAAATTTAAAACACAAAGTTACAGTATTAAAGAATAAATTGTGGAAATCTTAAATGCCAATTAAAATTAAATACAATCAAAGAAACAATGAAAAATGCTTAGCATAATAATATCTCCTACTGAGGAAAAAGTCTCTAAAAGTAACACTTTTAGCAAAAAAGCCACCGAAAAATATTGGAGCCTGAGAATGAAAGGATCATTTCTTTTCTATATAGTCATATTGATAGGCCTTTAAATTAGAAAAGATCAATGCTACATTGGTTACAAAAAATCACAACATCTTTTGCTCAGTAGCAATAACCATGTATCACAATAAAATATAATTATTTTATTACGTGGTAGGATTTATTTCATACTTTTAATATAAGCATTGTTTTAAAGGAGAAAGAATGAGCATGAAATAACATAGAGTACTCATGTATGAAATTCTAAATTATGTGAAGAAAGTATATACTTGCATGCATATAATTAGGCATAATCAATTTCATACATGTAGATGTACATAAAATTATATAAATATTAGAAAGTAATTAAGGTGCTTCATAGTATATTAGGAGAGAGATTGTAATACTGAACTCCTTATACTATGCGCATTTTCTCACTCAGATTCAAGTAGTGGTGTTGTTACATTTGTTTATTGGCCAAAGTCATGACTATAAGTCAATATTAGAGATTCACACACCATTTCAAAAATATGCTTACAACTGCCAAAGCGGTGGAAAGAACATGTTTTGGATGTTCTTACATACATTGATTATCACAGAATGTCAATATTTCAGATATTATTAGTAAATTAAAGGGTATTACCTAGTTGTGCTCTAATTGAAGATTAATCCTGATATTAGCATGACCAATATTCTGCACTCTTATTAGCCGTATACCTGAAAAAAGAAAAGAGTAAGAAGTCTTCAGATATATATTTGTTAGAATGGTGAAAATATCAAGAAATCAAGTAAATAATGTTATTAAGACTATATGATGGAAGGTGTAACTCAACCAGCTTTAATGGCTAGGAATCTAAGTCTACGATGATGACAGACTTACATAAAAATAATACATTTTATTCTCTCAAACTCTACTGAAATATAGATATGTTCATATATCTGAGCATCCTTTGACCCTCATCAGAGATTTTCCTTTGTCCCTAGTTGGAAATCAGCATGATGATGTGCAGGGAAGCTCTTTCTATAAGAAAAAAGAGCCTGCGTGGTCCTATGTTATGGTGTTTCAAGTCTTTAAAATCTACCTGGAAGTCTCATACATGCATATTTTAAAGATGGCAGAAATATTGTAACAGATTGAAATGGAGGCTTTTGATTCCAAAGTACCAAAGTTTTCCAGTCTCAAAATTACTAGCAGACATACGCATTTAGAGTCTGAGATGAACATACAAGATAAGTGCATCACTGTTTTAAAGCATAAAACACAAGACACACAATAAAAAGGTATGTACTGTATAAATTAATCATTTTCAAGGAAAGTATATAATACCTCGTTGACATCATCAATAAACCCTGGATTTCCAAAAAGATCATGCTTTCTGATTTCCTAATTAGGAATGGGCAAAAAGTGAGAATCATGCACAAGAGTATTTATAAGCAAATACAGAAAGACTATGTCAATCAAAACAGCAAATTTGAGACTGTGAGAACCTTAAAAGCAATAGAATGATAAGAAGTAGGTCTCCTCTTGAATACCTTATTCTAATTCAGAGTCTTTACTGACAGGTAGCATAGTGTTTTCATGTGTTTCTATATAATATTTTCAATGATTATCTTTCATGAAAAAAATGCTATGCCATACCAATTTTCACAATGAAACTCAGAGAAAAGAGGAAAGGGTATGACTCCCCTTGACGCTGTCATATACTAAAACCTTAAGCGAATTAATTTTTTGGAAATTCCAGTGTTCAAGACAGAGAGAATAGTGCCACGAGTTTAAAGAGAAGGAGAGGTTTTAAAGCAGGGATGGACAGGATTCACAGACTATAGCAGGTAACACCGAACTGTAATACTCGGAATGGACCAGTACCTGACTGATAATTACCCTGGGATTTATCTCATATACTTGTCAAGAGCAGTCTGCTATGTCTGGTTCAATGAACATTCAGTTTTCAGTTATAAATATTTGCAGCTGAGAGCTGGCATATAGCCAGAGCCTGACAAGGCATGACCCTCTATACTGACAATATTATTAGCTTTCCTTGCCTCTGACTGAAGGACTGTGTGAATTCAAATTTCCCCTGAACAAAGAGAAGAATGATCTCAATTCCACCAATAGGAAAAAAAGCCTGTGGTTACCATGGAGATCCGCATCAGAGCTGCTGACTCATTTCTCCCTCCCATCTCAATGTTTGCTCTGACAGAAAAATATGAAAGTGAAAGTAGATGGCAGGAAATAATGTAGTTTCCCTAGGACCAGAATCCAAATATCAAAAAGGGAAATCATTGTGAGGTAAGTAGGATGTGAATATATCTGACTTCTTGGGTCTGTGTCCTGCATGTGTACCTGAAATTTTCCATTCCTCCCTGCGGGTGACTGATTGTGATACTGTGCTGCCGATTGCAGCTTACTGGTATAGCATTCAGAAATGCCATGACACAGTTCCTAAACACTTATTGGGGAAGCTTACACTTGAAATTTTCAGGTTCCCAGGTGCCTGAGGCTATTTGTCAACTAATCAATTATCTTACTGAAGCCTCCAATAGCGCCTAAGATCAGTACATTCCAGTATTGTCATGTATAGACTTTCTAAGAAAATCATCATTTCAGAAAATACATAATCTAAAACGAACCTAGGCATCACAGATTTTACGGCTGAATCAGTGGCTTCAGACTAGAGCACATTTCCTGCACTGCAAACAGAAACGGTTGACTCTTCTCACAAATTCCTTGCGTTTCCTATGGCTTCTGTATCCTGCAGGTCTCTGGGGCACATTTTCATCTCTGGTGTTCTTTACGAGGAGGCCTTGACTAAAGTCCAGCTTTTAGCAGGACTTTAGTCAAAGCCCCACTGGCAAAATCCCTCAGTGCAGACCTTTTTATGCCATGTAGGAACCAATAAGAAGAGAAATCTCTAATCAAGGACCGGAAAGTACAGGACTGCATTTAACATGATGATCTCATCCAGAACTGATGTGTCATCTGTGTCTGCCTCCTTAGCGTGTATTGTGAAAAGAAGCCGAGCAATTGACAGGGGAACACAGGATGAAATGTAATTTACCCTGCATTTTGCTTACAGTTAACAGGGGATAAAACTGGCAAAATGTGACAAGTTGAGCGAGCTGGCAGCTGCTTTTGCCTCGAATCTACCTATATACATGGAAGCCTCCTTTCCTGTCTGGAGATTTTTGATTGTGAATCTGTGCTGCCAAGTGTTTCTGGCTTCTGATTATTTTTTATTTTTTTCTGTTTTTACGTGTGTTTTTTTTATGCAGTCAAATTATAATTAAATTTGTTACATATAATAAGATACTTTATATTTTATACAAATAAATAATGCAATTATAATTTCTCATGTTGTTTAATTATAATACAAAATATATTTAAGTTGATTAGAGTGCTGTACAACGAAGTGGGTGGATTGTAGAATGAAATATATATTTGAAAACCTCACCCATATAGATCCAGCTGTACTATAGTAGCCCATAGTGTCTTAATGATAAAGAAATGAATTCAGTTTAATTGATTTCTGGAAAAAAAATTTTTAAAATTTTTAACATTTGTATTTGCTTGTTTTAACGCTAATAATTATTTCCACATTTGCCTTTGCATGAGGCTGCCTTCATATTTTGGTTCCTTACATGCAATCGATATACATAAATATTGTCTAAATAATAATTTGTAATCATTTATTTAAAAAACAGGTAGATTAAAATATTAGAATTCTAATCACAATTAAAACTGAAACACACATGTGCATATTTATATATGTATATATAAATATTTAATATAATAAGAGAATTTATATAAGGAATTTTGATGTCCACCAATTTCAAGCCATCCATTGTAACAGCATATTTCATGGCAAGCCACTCTGAAAATAACTGTAACTTTTCTTTTCAAGTAGTTAAATACATTAAATATCCCCTTTAATAAGGGTTCAGCTTCATTTGTCCTGCCATTAGGTATACTAGGATTTCTGAGCACTGGATAAATAATGCGTTTAGTTCAGTTTTTGAAATTTCATTGGGAAGTGTTTTATTTTACATTAATCAAATACTGATTTCATGCAGATGTTTATTGGAGCTAGAATATCTGAGATTAGATTTCTCCTTTGACAGTAATAGGTGCTATTCTTGCCTACCTGGCAATGAATTTGCAGAAATATTACAATACTGTCAGGTAGAAAATATGAAAGTGGATGAGAAGAAAAAAAATGCAGTTTACCTCAGACCAGAATCCAATCATCAAAGGGGAAACCACTGCGAGGAAATCAGGAGATGGTCATATATCCCACTTCTTGGGTCTGTATCCTGCCTATCTTCCTGAAATCCAAAATTTCTGCCTGCGGAACGCTGATTATTATTTTTCGCTGCCAATTGCAGCTTACAGGTATCACATTCAGAAATGCCGTGGCATCTTCCCTAAACAGAATGAATGTGGAAATTGCCGCTTGAGATTTTCAGAATCTGAGATGCTTGAAGCTATTCTGTAACATAGCAATTATCATAGTGGGTCCTCCAATGGTGCATATGATCAGTACATTCCCAGTTTCTGTCAGGTATTGAATCCCAAAGTAAAATTTGATTCCAGAAAATGCATAATCAAAGGCTAATCAAGAAATCACAGATATTAAGGCTGAAGCAGTAGATTTATAGATTGAAGCACAATCCCTGCACTGCAAACAGGAACAGGTGGCTCTTATCAGAAGCAGGTAGAATCTCAGAAATTCTTTGCTTTTACGAGGTATCTATTGCTCTGTCTCCTGTAGGTCTCTGGAACAGATTTTGTTCTCTGAATTTGTTTATAGTCAATCTCCTGACTAAAGTTCAGCTTTGGACTTTAGCCAGGATCCTGGCTGACAAAATCCCTCAGTACAGACCTTTTTATGTCTTCTAGGAACCAAGAAGAGAGCTCTGAAAGGAAGGACTTGAAAGAACAGAACTGCATTTAACATGGTGATCTCATTCAGAGCTGATGTGTCATCTGTGTCTTCCTCCTCCCTATGCATAGTTAAAAGAAGCAGAGCCATTTAAAGGGAAACACGGGATGAAATTTATTTTCCCTTTGATTTGCCTCCAGTTAACAACAGACAAACCTGGCTCCTTATGACTGGTTGCCACAGCAACAATTTGGCTGCTTTTGCCTAGTTTCTAGCTGTATACATGAAAGCCTCCATTTATATCTTTGGTTTTTTATTGTGACTTTGCAATGTCAAGTGTATCTGGCTTCTGATTCTTTGTGGTCTGCTTTTATGTGTGTTTGTTTATGCAGTTGAATTATCATTAATTATGTTATATATAATACATGTAATATGTTTTATATCTTAATATAAGGTATGAATACAATGATTCATGTAGTTAAATTAAAATGCATAATATATTTATGTCCATTAGAGTGTTGTATAAGGAGATGGATGGATTGTAGGAAGAAATGTTGATTTCAAGTCCCATTGAAAATGGACCTGACTGTAATAATAATGGATGGAAATAGAAAATGCTTTACTGAGTGAGGTAACCCAGACCCCAAAAGAGGAACATGGTATGTACTCACTCATAAGTGGATTCTAGCCATAGTTAAAGGTCTTTGAGTCTGTAATTTGTGATCCTCGAGAAGCTAGATAAGAAGGTGAACCGAAGAAAATCATGTAGTTATCCTCCTGGATATTAGAAGTAGGCAAGATTGTCAGGCAAACTTGGGTGCACGGGGGGTGGGGTGAGTGGAAGTAAGGGGAGTTGATTAAGGAGAGGGGGGAGGGGGAGGACTGGGGATGGCTTGGGGGAATGGGAGGGGGGAGGGAGGAAGGATGGTTATGGGAGCAGGGAAGTTTATATCTCAACTAAGGGAGTCATTTTAGGGTTTGCAAGAGACTCGATTCTGGAGAGGTTCCCAGGTCCAAGGAGAGGTCCCCAGATGGTACTCTGGGCAGCAGAGGAGAGGGTGCCTGAACTGGCCTTGGCCCATAACCATACTGATGAATATTTTGCCTGTCACCACAGAACCTTCATATGGCGATGGATGGAGATAGAGACAGAGACACATATTGGAGCACTGGACTTGGCTCCCTAGGTCCAAATGAGAAACAGAGGAAGGGAGATCGTGAACAAGGAAAGCAAAATAAGAGGGGGCCTTTATCCGACGATGGTTGGAGATAGAGACGGAGACCCACATTGGAGCACTGGAGGTCGGGACTGCGAGGGGTGCGTTCACGCACTGATACAAGGGGACTGGTCGGATGGGAGCTCACCAAGCCAGCTGGACTGGGACTGAACGAGCATGTGATCAAGCCAGATTCTCTGAACGTGGCTGACATGGGGGCTGACTGAGCCCCCAAGGTCCAAATGAAGACTGAGAAGCCATTGACAATGGCACTGGGTCTTGTTTCTTCTGCATGGACTGGCTTTTTGGGATCCTGGCCTGTTTGGATGCTCACCTTCCTGGACCTGGAGGGAGCGGGGAGGATCTTGGATTTTCCATGGGGCAGGAAACCCTGACTGCTCTTGGGAATGGTGAGGGAAGAGGAGAGGGAGTGGGGGGAGCAAGAAGGTATTGGGAGAAGTGGAGGAAGTGGAAAGAGTGTTTTCGCATACTTGAATAAACAAATCGAAAAAAAAAAATAAA
This sequence comes from Myodes glareolus, assembly GCF_982192425.1. Taxonomy (NCBI): domain Eukaryota; kingdom Metazoa; phylum Chordata; class Mammalia; order Rodentia; family Cricetidae; genus Myodes; species Myodes glareolus. The sequence goes on from NC_142049.1 coordinate 38,958,797, forward strand.
ACCTAACTGATGTTACAAGGAAAAAAAAAAAGAAAAAGAAAATAGACCTGACTGGAATAACATATTCTACTCTGTCTTAATGATAAAAAAAATGAATTCAAGTTAATTCAATTGTGGAAAAAAATTAAATATATTGATATTCTTAACCTTTATGTTTGACTCATTACAGTCATTATACATATATTCACCCCCTCCTTTGCAAGAGGCAACGTCCACAGTGTTTCTTATCATATGTAATTAATATATAAAATGTGCATGAAATATTCTCTTATTAAATTTATATGTATTTGTTTTAAAAATTAAATAGATTCCAAATACTAGAATTTTTCCCAGATTTCATAATCACTATTAAATCTAAACAAAATTTTTCTATCTTTAATGTATATTAAATATATTTAAGAAAGTTGTAGGACCATTAATTAGAAACCATCTATTGGTACATGATTTCCCTACCTGGGAAGCTATGTTGATAATAATTCTAAATTTCTTACTCAGCAGCTCTATACTACAAATAGCTCCTCTAATAAGGGTTTGGCTTCATTGTCTTCCCTCTATGCACATTGCACTTTGAGTACTGGATATACTGTAAGAATTATGCATTTAGTTCCTGTTGTTTGATATTGATTAGGGCAAAAGTGCTTATATATTAATCAAAGAGTGGTTTGATGCAGATATTTATTTAAACTTGCGTAATTGAGATAGGTTTCCTCCTTGGACTAAAATGTGCCATTCTACCTTAACTGGCTTTGAATACTCAGAAAACTTTCTGTTCCCACACTTCTCTAATGTCCTGAAATTGATTAATACCAGCATGCCTGCTTGGAAAATAAGTATAATAAAAATGAATTGCATCTTTACAAATTTCCAAATTAGAAAGTTCCTGTCTGAGACTGCTACCTGACCATCTCAGCTTTCAATGTAACCATGAAGGCTTAAAAATTAAGATAAGTATAAATCACCGACTACAGAGTTGACCACTCGAAAGATCATTGTATTATTCTTACTCACCAAATTTGATATGGTCCTCTATAAAAAGCAATGTTAAATTACCTTTTCTTAATTGTAGATAATAATGTCCAGAAATGCGCAAATGTGTGTGTTCTTCCTATATAATCCATAAGCGCTTGATGTAATAAGAACAACGTGGAAGAAAATCCATGCCCATTGACCAAAAATAGATAAAAAACTGTGAGCACATTTACACTATGAAGAACGGAAATGCAAATCAAAACAACTTTGAGATACCATTTTACACCTGTCAGAATGGATGAAATCAAAAGCAACAATGATAGCCTATATGGACGATGCAGGAACACTCAACAATTGCTGATGGGAATGCAAACTTGTACAACATTTTGGAAATCAGTGTGGCAGTTTCTCAGAAATTTGGTAATCAACCTACCTCAGGATCCAGCAATACCACTCTTGAGAATATACCCAAGAGATGCCCAATCATACAACAAAAGCATTTGTTCAACCATGTTTATAGCAGTATTATTTGTAATAGTCAAAACCTGGAAACAACCTAGATATGCCACTCAATGGAAGAATTTAAAAAGAATATGTGGCACGTCTACACATTAGAGGACTATTCAGCGGTAAAAGCAATGACAGATTGAATTTTACATGCAAATGGTTGGAAATAAAAAACACTATCCTGAGTGAGATAACCCAGACCCAAAAATATGAACATTGTTTGTACTCACTCATAAGTGGATTCTAGCCATAAACAATGGACATTGAGCCTATAGTTCATGATCCTACAGAAGCTAAATAATAAGGCAAACCCAAAGAAAAACATATATAGATCCTCCTGGAAATAGGTAGCAGACAAGATTGCCAGGCAAAACTTTGGAGCATGGTAGTAGGGGATGGGGAAAGGGGAAAGAAGGGAAAATGGAGGGTTGGAGAATGCTTGGAAAAGTGGGATGTTTAAGATGTAGGAACGACAGATATTGGTGCAGGCAAGAAGATATCTTAACTAAGTGAGCCATTTTTGGATTGGCAAGACACTTGGCTCTAGATGGGTTCCCATGTGTCTATGGTGATGCCCCCTGCTAGAACGCTGGGCAATGAAGGAGAGGGTGCCTAAACTGGCCTTGTCCATAGTCACACTGATGTTTATCTTGAATATCACCAGAGAACCTCCGTCCAGCTACAGATGGAGATAGAGACAGAGACCCACTTTGGAACACTGGACTGAGAACCCCAAATCCACTTAGAGATATTTTAAAAGCCAGAGCAGCTCATGTGTAACAGTTTCAAGAAGAGAAACTTTATAATTCGTAGAGCACCTGTGTCTTTGATTTCCCAAGGATCTTGCAAACAGAAAAATTGAGGTGAAATTCCAAGACCATTATAACCTGGAGTCAGCACAAAGTATTCTATAATTAGTGGCAGCTTATAAGGGTGAGTTTGTATTCGCACCATGATAGTAAAAAGTAGTTTCCCTTGCAATGATCAGAAGTGGTACAGAACACTCCTATGCACCACAGGAGCTGTTAGATGAGGAAACATTTATAGTATCGTTTTTTATGATCAGCCTGTGCCTAGAGAGCTATAGGAAGAAACCACTAATAAAAAGAATAAGGAGGTCTCAAGTCATTTGCTCCTGGTGAGGAAGCAGGAGCATTTCATTTTCTACTGAGAATTAGAAAATAGTGGAAAATTAAGCAGGAACTAAAAACCTTAAGAGATTTAGCAATATCACTTTCACAGAATTAGGAAAGTCTGTAAATCTCATCAGGAAAGCAATCCTCTTCCTACACAAGGGCTGGTTTAGATCAAGCAATGAGGCACAGACCTACTGGAGTAGTGCAAACACTCAGAATTTGTTGTGTATCTCACAAGCAATCTTGTTTCAAAGAAGGTACCAGCTGAGGAGAGAAAGAACAAATGTTATTAGCAATAGAGCAAAGATATGTGCAGGACAAATAATAAGTTAGGTGCCCTGAGCCCATTTGAGCAACTCAAAGAATTAAAAGCAACATGGACATAGCTGGCCTTCAAATGGACACTATCTGTTATGGAAAAACCAAACATGCATAAAAATGTTGGTCAGCAGATGAGAGAAATCTGACCCAATAAATTCCCTTCTCTTTTTATATGCTTACAGGTGAGGGACTTCATAGAAAAAGAAATCTTCAATTAAATTTTGAAATAGCAGCATATGCCCAAGTTAAATCAACTGGAAAGAATGCCTGGAATAAACTTCTGTCTCCTGGAAAGGAGACTGAAGACTTATGTAAATTTAATCAGGGTCATGATGATCTGTTTCAAGAAGACATACTAATCAAACAGATTAATTGGATATATAGAAGCTGGACGATTGGGAAATGAATAGCTAGCCAATAACAATACTATGGCAGTATAATTTTGCTTTGAGACTATTTAGAAGGAAAGGTAAATATTTTCTGATTACTCTTGACTATCTTCAGATATTGGAGTTTCATGCAGTCAGTGACATCTGTTTCACTGAAAAAAATATGTTATAGATGTTACCCCTAACAATAAAATCTGAAAATTGGAGATTGAAATAAGATTCATGAAGAGTTAATTAGAGCAATTAATGCTTCCATTGCCTTCTCAATCATCCATAGCAAAAGATACCTATAATATTGTTTCAGAAATAAAAGATTTTTTTATACCTTTCTCTGGGTTCCCCAAAATTGTGAAAGATTTGCATACAATGTTTCATCAGTTTATTTCAAAAATCCAATTAGAAGATATCATTAGAATATCTTGACTCAGGGTATGGCAAAAATTTACATTATGCCAGAAATATGTTTCTCAGGCTACAAAAATTATTAGAGATCAATTTCAACAAGTTTATATTATCCATTAAAGGATGGTGACTTGCTTGTCCTTATAAGTGAAGTAAGTTTGTTTGAAATATATTGTCAGCTTCAGCTGAATCCTGTTTCTGCAGGGTTAGTAATTGCCACAGTGAAGGGGAAAAATCCGTGTTTTGAATATTTGGGATATATGTTTTATCCAGAAGAAATTAAGCCTAAGAAATCAGAAATCAAGAGAAAAAGATGACAAATTTGGAATGACTTTCCGAAATTACTGTGAGATATAAAACCATAGTGGCTTCATGGGATCCACCAACTCCTCTGCTTATATGTGACCTTTGTGAGGCTTGGTCTAATTTTGGGACAGTTAGTAGTGAGAAAATGATTTGTACCTGTGACTTTGGATGTTACATAGAAACCTGTGCCTCATGCAGGATTGCACTTCTCTGCCTAAATATAGGGAGAAGTGCCTGGTGTTATGCCAAGCTGTCATGCCAGGTTTTCTGGTGTCCATGAGAAACCTCCTTCATACTGTGAAAATGATGTGTAGGAGCAGAGTCCAGAGTAAGAGGTGGGTCTAATGTAATTTTTCCAGTTACCAGATTTTCTTTATCTCATTTAAGAATTTATAGTCAGGGGAATTTTACTCTTTGAAATTTTGTTGTTGTGTTTACTTCATATCATAGAGTGGGAGGGGCAACATGACTTGATAGAGCCAAAGGTCACTCTAGAAACACTGCCCAGGATGCCATCATTTCAAAATGATGTGCTTTTCTTACTGCTATTGCTGTAACAGGAAAGCTGCTCTTAAAGGAGCTGCAGAAAGCCACCTGCAAAAGACTGGCTAAAAAGAAGCCATGATCGAGCCTACTCTATAATGTTAGCGAGGTAGTGATAACATAATCAGAAACTTCAACTGTAACATTTCTGAAGGAATATAATTTCTAACTCTGCCCTAAATATATTATCCATAGACCCACATAAAGCATTGGCTATAAATTCCAGAAAAAAATTAAATCTGATAAAATTTGGGAGCTTGGGAGTGGTGGTAGGGGTTGGGGTGAGCGTCTGAAAGGTGAGAGAGGGACAGAAATTACCATGACCAAAATTCTTCACTCACATTAGCTACATGCTTGAAAAAAGAAAAGAGTAAGAAGTCTTCAGATATACATTTGTCATAATGACCAAAATATCAAGAAATCAAGTAAATATTGTTATAAGACTCTATGATGGAAGGTATTATTCTAACAATTTAATGACTCAGAATCTAAGTCTACAATAATGACAGGCTTACATAAAATAATACATTTTGTTCTCCCAGAGTCTAATGAAATATTGATATGCTCATTTATCTGAGCATCAGTTTGAACGTCATCAAAGATTTTCCTTTGCCATAGTTGGAAAATAGCATAATGATGTGCTGGGAAGGTCTTTCAATATAAAATAAGAGCCTGTTTGGTCCTATGACATGGTGTTTCATATCTTTAAAACCTAATTGGAAGTCATACATGTATATTTTAAAGATGCCAAAATATTGGAAGAGATTGAAATGGAGGCTCTTGATTCCAAAGTACCCATTTTTCCAGTCTCAACATTACTAGCAGATATATGCATTTAGAGTCTGAGATGAATGGACAAGATGGTTTCAGCACTTTTTCAAATATAAAAAAGAAGACACACAATAACAAAGATATCTATTGTGCTAATTATTTTCAAGGGAAGTATGTAATACATCACAACCATCAAAAATAAACACTGGATTTCTAAAAAGCTCATGCTGCCTGATTTACTAATTAGGAATGTGCAAAAAGTCAGAAAGTACAATGAACAAGAGAATTTTTTTATGTAAATACAAAGAGACTATGTGTATCAAAACAGCAAATTTGAGACTGTGAGAACCTTAAAAGCAATAGGATGATAAAAAGTAGGTTTCCTCTTGTATAACTTATTCTAATTCAGAGTCTTTGTCACAGGTAGGGAGTGCTTTCATTTGTTACTGTATAATATTTTCAATGATTCTGTTTTCACAAAAAAAAAAGCCTTGCAATGTCATGCCAATTTTCAAAATGAAACTCAGAAAGGGAAAAAGCATGAATCCCCTTGACCCTATCATATACTAAAACCTAAGGGGTTTTTTTCTTTGCAGGTACTGCATTGTTCAAGTAAGAGTTAATAGTGCCACAAGTTTAAACAGAAAGAGAGGTTTTAGAAGCAGGGAGAGACATGAAGCAGAAACCATAACAGGTGACTCCAAAATAAAAAACTGGGAATGGACCAGTACCTGACTGCTAATTACCCTGGGATTTTCCTCATATAATTGTCAAGAGCAGTCTTCCATGTCTGGGCCAATGTACATTCGGGTTTCAATTAAAAAAAATTTGCAGCTGAGAACTGGAATAGAGCCAGAGCCTGACTAGGAAGGATCAGCTATGCTGACAATATTATTAGCTCTCCTTAGCTCTGACTGAAACAGTGTGTGCAGTCATATTTCCCCGGAACAATAAAGAGAATGATCTCAATTCCACCAATAGGAACAAAGTCTGTGGTAACCTTGGAGATCTGCGTCAGAGCTGCTGACGCATTTCTCTCTCCATCTCAATGTTTGCTGCGACAGAAAAATATGAAACTGAAAGTAGATGGCAGGAAATAACGTAGTTTACCTAGGACCAAAATCCAACTCTCAAAAGGGAAATCATCATGAGGAGCTAATCAAATATCCGACTTCTTGGATCTGTATCCTGCCTGTCTACCTGAAATTTTCCATTCCTCCCTGCCGGTGGCTGATTGTGATACTGTGCTGCCGATTTCAGCTTACTGGTATCACATTCAGAAATGCCGTGCCAGAGTCGTAAACACTCATTGGGGAATTTTACACTTGAAATTTTCAGAGTCCCAGGTCCCTGAGGCTATTTGCCAACATAGCAATTATCTTAGTGAGTCCTCCTAAGGCGCAAAAGACCAGAACATTCCAGTATCGTCATGTATAGATTTCTAAGAAAATCATCATTTCTGAAAATACACAATCTAAACCTAACCTAGGAAGCACAGATATTAGGGCTGAATCAGTGGCTTCAGAATAGAGCACATTTTCTGCACTGCAAAAAAAAAACGGGTGACTCTTCTCACAAATTCCTTGCTTTTCCTATTGCTTCTCTATCCTGCAGGTCTTTGGGACACATTTTATTTTCTGGTGTTTTTTACAGTGAGGCTTTGACTAAAGTCCAGCTTTCAGCAGGACTTTAGTCAAAGCCCCACTGGCAACATCCCTCAGTGCAGACCTATTTATGCACAGTAGGAACCAATAAGAAGAGAGATCTCTAATCAAAGACTGGAAAGCACAGGACTGCTCCTAATTGATGATCCCATCCTGAGCTGATGAGTCATCTGTGTCTCCCTCCTTATGTTGTATTGTGAAAAGAAATCGGACAATTGACAGGGGAACACAGGATAAAATGTAATTTACCCTGCTTTTTGCCTCGAGTTAACAGCGGACAAAACTGGCAAAGTGTGACAGGTTTAGTGAGCTGGCAGCTGCTTTGCCTGGAATCTACCTTTATACATGGAAGCCTCCATTCCTGTCTGGAGATTTTTTTGTCCATGCTGTTGGGATGCTGCTCTATACCATGCTCCTCATACTAGCCTTACACTACATAAATACAGAGGGAGGTGTTGGTCTTATTGTAGAGGTATATGTCATGCTATTCTGGCATCCATGAGAGGCTTGCCACATATCATGTGAATACTGTGGAGGAGCACATTAAAGGTCTAAGGGAGGGAGTTGGTAAAGATATGGAGGGGGAATCTGCTGTCAGGTTTGCCAAAAAATTTACATAGATGAATAAATGAATGAATGACCAAATAAATAGATATAAAGGTCATTCACATGTTGTAAATATAAGGAACACAAATTAAAACCAGATGCTTAAAAATAGAAAATAGAAAAATGAGATAAAAATAGAAAGCAATTATGTCTTGTAAATTTAAATTAAATTACTTTTTTACGAACCAATATTAATAATGATTAGCTGTGTGAAGAAATATTGAAAAAATTTATAAAAATTTCAAATTACTACCTCTCAACCTTTGCTTTACTCTACTTTGTTGTGTCATTGACAGTGGGCATGTTTCTTACTCCTCTCAGTCAGGCATAGCCTGTGATTATTACACCTTAGGAATTCTGTGATTCTCAAAACAACTTTGACACCATTCTGAGAAATGGTGAGCTTCATCAGGGTTATGATTTCATTGTAAGTAAACTGATGTTTATTCGCTTAACTAGGTGAAAGTTTCTCCTTTTTTTCTCAAAATCAGTCTTCATCTAAGGGTGAAACCATTTAACTAAAATTGCTTCTTTCTATAGATATCCATTTCAAACTCATAATATTATTCTTTGTAAAATAGTTAAGGTTTCATTAGCTTAACATGGCTGGAGGTATTTATGTATTATGAAAAACATTTTCTGCCCGAATTTATGCACACATTTTTGGATATGGATGCATATTCCTCAATCTACAAATAATTCACTAATTTCAAAGTCTTCACCTCCTGCATTGCAATTTGCAAAATGCTCTTTCTTAGATATAGCTGCTTTTTGTTAGAACTTGACTCCCCTTTAAAGAAGCCAGCATCATGGAATCAGGCATCTTTTTAGAGATCACATGTCCACTGTTAACCAGATGAGCATAAAAAATGTTAAACATCATAGGAGTGTCTTCACCCTGGGTTAGAGCATAGAGATTCTATCATCATCACTTATGTTTCAGAAGAGATTTGTGTCTTTGTTTTGGAGTGCTTGATTTTAAAATAATCAGACAGCTATAAAACGTAGAGAAAGAAAAAAATGGGGGAATACAAAAATAACTTGGTATGGAAAATTCCAAAATTTGAAGTATGATCATAACATAAAAAAGATAAAATAAATATTCTAACAAACGATGTTTTCATGAGAAAACAAGAGCATTGTAAGGTTGAGAGTAAGCACGCAGGTTAATATGCACTAGAGTGTTAAACATTAGCTTTTTTGCCATAAAACATCATTTTACAACAATATTACTCATGCACATTTGTTCACAGAATTAAAATTTGCAGTGTTTCTTGCAATTACACCTTATTAATACATACTACTTACCATTATTCTTTGACTAAAAAATACTTCATGTCATGTGTAGATTCAATTTATATCCCCCAAAAAATATCTTATTTGAAAACAGCATATCATAAGGAGTAGATCTGTTGGCAGAAGCTGATGACTTGAATCCTAATGCCCTGACGTGAAATAACCAATCAGAAACCATATTATTTATATACTGTCTGGCCAATAAATTAAGACTATTGCTAGCTAGCTCTCATATCCTAAACTAACCCATCTCTACTAATCAGTAGACCACCATGAGGTCATGACTTACTGGCTTACTGGTAAATTTCAGCAGGCTCCAGGAAAGGCTTCTGTTTCTGGCAGCAGCTTCATGACTTCTCAGTGACTCTTCCTACTATAATTGTATATAACGAAACAGTTATCTAATAAAAAAACAGTTATGATATATATATCTATTTTATATTTTAGTATTACCAAGGAAAATTATAATTATAACTACTTACTCTTCAGCTTCATCAGTCTCTCCAAAAGGAGATGATATTACCTAAGTTAGCAGAAATTTAATTGTGTGCAACTTTCAAAACTCTAGAATTAAGAGAATGAATTTCATTGTCACCTGTTCTGAGAAAGTGTGAGAATATTCAAAGCTAATTACAAACTAAGTTTTATATAGGCATGGTCTTCTGGAGGATGTGTAGTTCTGATGTATTGTTACCATTTATATCTCTGACATATAAGTGTTATATGCGAATGAAAAAATGATGTTCCATTTGATAGGACATGCAAAATTCAAATTAATTTTCCCTGAGTTTAACAACATCCATCACCTAGATCTCATCATTGGAACACCTTATTTCCACCATCAATGCATGAATTGATAGATTTGGATGTGGCTGCTCTCCTCTTCCTTTAATTACATATGTATGTGATGCTTAGATTCCTCAGCTTCCATCAAAGTTTTCTATGTAGTTTGGATTTTTAGATCTTAGATAATTGTTATATTAGTGCAAGGAATAACCTTGAGAATACCTACAGCTATGCCATAAACCTGTGTATTCAAATGAGACATGAAAGTACTACATTTTCTACATTTAAAATAATCAATCCACAACGGGGATGACTTTAGAACTCTACTGCTTGAATACATACCTATTTTCTATATAGGTCCTAACTGTACAAAATTTCAGTTCTTCAGCTCTTGGTTGTTTCATACAGCAGAATAAGGAATGTGGTTATTCCTAGGTTGTTCATGCTAAATTTGGCAGCATAGTGTAAAGTTGCAATAGATATTTACCCACACAGGTCATAAAATTGGCTTCCCCTAGATTGCTTTATGATGCATTCCTTCCATGAACTTCCTAGCTGTCTTTAAGTCCTGCCACATTAGCATCCATACAAATGCCTTGATTCTTTCAAGAATTTTTTCTGCAATCAATAAGGATCCATTCAAATCTTGTCACCATTGTTTTCTAGTAACTTCCACAGGAAAGGACATGACTCCTCTGGATGCTGTCATATACTAAAACCTTGAGGGAATTGTTTCTTTGCAGATACTGCAGTCTTCAAGACAAAAGTTTAAAGAGAAGAAGAGAATTTAGACGATGGGACAGACATGATGCACAGACCATAACAGGTGAAATCTGAACTGCAATACTGGGAATATACCAGTACCTGAATGCTAATTACCCTGGGATTAGTCTCATATAATTGTCAAGAGAAGTATGCCATTTCTGGGCCTTTGTAGATTCGGATTTCAGTTATAAATATTTGCAGTTGAGAGCTGTCATATAGTGAGAACCTGACTAGGAAGGACCCGCTATGCTGATGATATTATTAGCTCTCCTTGCCTCTGTCATTTATTGCACATTTGAAAGTTGCTTCTTTGTCCCTCATGTTTACTAAAGTAATATTATTTTCCTCTCAAGTTTTTAATGGTGTTGATAACTATGTAGTCATAATTCCATTCCCTCATGACTTGACCAAGCCATTACTAATATAAGTCTTAGACTACTTAAGATAGAATATTTATTGAAATATTTAGAATACATTTTTAACTTGATATTATTTATGATAGGTATAAATCTATTCTTTTGGTTTTTCATGACAGGATTTCTCTGGTAACTGTAATTTTTATACTTCATATCCGTTCTTATTGTATATAGTTCTACATTTGTTTAAGTTGGAAGCATGGGGATGGGCGTGGCGTGGGGAGAATGGAGGATGAGAAGAAAGAAGGGGAGAATTGGGGAGAGTTTGGGGGATTGGAATGGTTGAGATGGAGGAAGGGTGGATATGGGAACAGGTGTGGTGTGTAAGATCAGTACATTCACGGTTTCTGTCAGGTATTGACTCCCAAAGTAAAATTTGATTACAGAAAATGCATAATCAAAGACTTATCAAGAAATCACAGATATTAAGGCTGAAGCAGTGGCTACATAGACTGAAGCACATTTCCTATACTGCAAACAGGAACAGGTGACTCTTAGCAGAAGCATGGGAAAATCTCAGAAATTTTTGCTTTTACTAGGTATCTATGGTCTCTGTCTCCTGCAGGTCTCTGGAACAGATTTTGATCTCTAAGTTTGTTTATCGCCAATCTCCTGACTAAATTCCAGCTAAAAGCTGGATTTTAGCCAGGAGCCTGGCTGGCAAAATCCCTCAGTGCAGACCTTTTTATGTCATCTATGAACCAATAAGAAGAGAGATCTCAAACCAAGGACCAGTAAGTGCAGGACTGAATTTACCATGGTGATCTCATCCAGAGCCGATAATTCATCTGTGTCTCCCTCCTCCCTATTTGTTGTAAAAAGTAGCAGAGCCATTTAAAGGGGAACACAGGATAAAATGTAATTTACCCTTTCATTTGTCTCCAGTTAACAACAACCAAACCTGGCTCATTATGACTGGTTGCCACAGCAACAATGCAGCTGCTTTTGCCTAGATTCTAGCTGTATACACGAAAGCCTCCATTTCTATGTTTGGTTTTTTTATTGTGACTTTTTGATGTCAAGTGCTTTTGGCTTCTGATTCTTTGTGATTTGTTTTTGTCTGTTTTTATGTGTATTTATTTATGCGATTGAATTATAATTAATTATGTTATATATATATACATGTAATATGTGTTATATCTAAGTATAATATATGATTACAATGATTTATGTAGTTAAATTACAATACATAATATATGTAATTTCATAAAAATGTTGTATAAGGAGATGGATGGATTGTAGGTAGAAATGTTGATTTCATGTCCCATTTTAAATAGACCTGACTGTAATAATATATGCCACTGTGTCTTAATGATTAAAAAAATGAATTCAAATTAATTCATTAATGGGAAGTAATTTAAATTTATTTATATTCTTAACATTTATGTTTGACTGTTTAAAGTCCTTATATATATTTTCACCCCCCTTTTTAAGAAGCAACTTTCATAGTGTTTCTTACCATATGTAATGAATATATATATATATATATAAAATATTCCCTTAATATAATTTTATAAGCATTTGTTTGAAACATCCAATAGATTCCAAATACTAGAATTTCTCTCAAAATGTTATCATCACTATTAAATCTAAACAAATTTTTCTTTCTTTAATGTATTCAAAATTCATATCAGGAAGATGTAGGACAATTGTTTAGAAACTATCTATTGGTATGTGATTTCCTCACATGGCAAGCTATGCTGATAATAATTCTAAATTTCTTAGTCAGTTAGCTCAATACTTCAAATAACTGCGCTAATAAGGGTTTGGCTTCATTGTCTTTCCTCTATGCATATTGTGCTTTTGAGTACTGGATATACTACAAGAATTATGCATTTAGTTCCAGTTTTTTGAAATTGATTGGGGCAAAAGTGCTAACATATTAATCAAATAGAGGTTTGATGCAGATATTTATTTAAACTTGTGTAATTGAGATAAGTTTCCTCCTGAGACTGAAATGTGCTATTCTACCCTAACGGGCTATGAATACTCAGAAAACTTTCTGATACCACACTTCTCTAATAGCCTGAAATTGTATAATACCAGCATGGTTGCATTAGAAAATCAGTATTCTAAAAATGAATTGCAGGTTTACAAATTTCTAAATGAGCATATTCCTGACTGAGACTGCTACCTGACTGTCTCAGCTTTCAATGTAACGACGAAGGCATAAAAATTTAGATGGGTATAAATCACAGACCACAGAGTTGACCACTCTAAAGATCATTGTACTATTTTTACTCACCAAATATATATTGGTGTAAACACCAATGTCAAATTATATTTTCTTAATTGTATATAATAATGTCCAGATATGAGCAAATGTCTGTGTTCTTCCTCTGTAATCCTTAAGCGTTTAATGTAATCAGAATAACATGGAAGAAAATCCATGCCCATTGACCACAAGTAGAAAAAAAAATGTGGGCTCTGAAATGAGGTAACTCAGACCAGAAACATGAAGATGGTTTGAACTAAAGCATAGGTGAACAGTTATTATAAAGCATAGGATAGGAAACATATAGCCAAGGTTCACAGAATCTAAGTAAAAATGTGAACATAAATTAAAAAAATGATAACCCTGGGTAGAGCCGAAAAGACAAATATGATGAAAAAACGGGAAAGTATGGGTATGGTGGGAAAAGAATGCAGATTGTAAGGAGAGAGAGAGAAATGGAGTAGAAAGAACTGGAAGTAACAGAATTGTCTAGATAGGGGATGGAACGAGACCGAGAGCAAAGAAAAAGTTCTATTCAATGAAAGAAATATTATAGGAATAGCTAAACTTTAGAATTGGAGGAATTCACAAGGATGACCACTACTAAGACTCTATGTAATAGTGGAAAGTATACTTGAACAGCCATTGCCTTGTTGTCAGATTCATTACTATCAGAAATGTCATCATAGAACCTAAATCCAGTAAATTATGGAAACAGATGTAGAGATCCACATTTGATCACATGGCTGAGTTCCTAAAGTCCAGTTGAAGAATGGGAGTAGGAATAATACATGGAAGAGATCAAGGTCATGATGGGAAAACCCATTGAAAAAGGTTACCTGAGCTTATGGTAGCCTGGAAACTCTGGCCTGACAGTGAGAGAACTAGCATACTAACAAACTAGGCACTCTGATTGTGAGGGAGATTTGGATGACTGGGGCAAACTTTGGATACAGCGGCAGTGGGACCAGGATTGATTCATCCTGCATGTTCTGATTTTAGGGAACCCATTCTCTGGAAGACTATCTAGCCAAGTCTAGATATAGTGTGAACAAAAAAATATAAATACAAATGTTACTATGATATGTTCAAATGAAATAAAATAAATTAATAATGAAATTGCCTGTGTTAGTGATGTGTCTTTTTAAGGTATCAGGTAAATCATATATAAACAAGCAAAAAATTACATTTACATTTAACTTAGTGTTACTTAAATGTGATTTGGCTTTTGAATAATTGCAAGTCATAGACAGAAAGTATAAGTTCTGGAATATTTCTTTTTACTAGGTTTTCTTTATCTCCTTGGAAACAAAGTCACGGTGGTTTTACTTTTTGAAATTGTATTATTTGCTTTATATGCTTACTTTATGTCACAGGGTAGGAGGGGCAGCCTGACGAAAAAATGGGCCTGTGTATTAATCCCATATTTGAAGGCAACTGTAGATCTCAGCCCAGTTTGTGGCAAGATATTAAGCATCAGCTGGGCAGGTTTAAAATCCATGTTCGTGTGGTTGTTCTTCAGTTTGTAGACATGAGCATTGAGGATGAAATCACTGCTGAGTAAGGGAGAAATGTAAGGAATAAACATAGATAATTTAAACTAAAAATACGTATTAAATAATACATACCAACACTATTATGAATAAATGTAATCATAAAATTTCTCAAGCAAATAGCAAAAAGGGCATTTTATTTCTACATCAGAATATAAATAAAATGTAATAAGTAGGGAGTGAGTACATACTAATCAAGAACAGGGTACAGAATATTCCTTTATATTGTGTGAATATTTGTCATTTTGATTGATTTAAGAAATATTCTGACAGAATAATTTTTAAATAGGATAAGTTTTGACTGAAGAAACAGACAAAAAGTAGTTAGGAAAATGGAGAATTATGAGTATCATGAGAAGTTGTGGAAAGTGGATGTAATCCACCTTGCATAGCACATATTAGAAAGAGAATTAATTTAAATATTTACACGTAAGTTAGTAATAAACTGAGCTATTTCCTGAGTGTTTACATTAAATAATAATTTTCTCTGTGGTTACTCAGGAGCTGTCTAGTGGGAAACATAAATCAACCTAATAATGATATTCTGATGTAGGGAACTAATTAGTATAAGACAAAGTAAAATATATAACTAAAAGATTCTAAGCAATCAAAAAATTGAATTAAATGTGGATTCTGAATAGTGTCTTTGTTCAGCTAAGATCAATGCTAGTATGAAACAGTGGAATGGCTCTTTAAGAGATGTTTTATGAGCTAGGTGCATGTGACTACCAAGAGCATAACTCCATAAGTTGTCCTACATCCAAATACTTTACAAGGTTTATTTACAATGGGTTATATGCTTCTCAGTGTAAGAATGGACCCAATAATGTACCAGAGGTTCAGTGATAATCATGGCTCCCTGAGACCTCAACCATGAAGCTAGTCTCTGAGGGACCCAAAAATGAGGAGCCAACTACAAATGCAACAAATATTGTAGTTAAACTTTTGTCTAATCTAATAAAATAACAATACAGTTGTTTAGTAAAGAATGTTCAGACAAAAAAGACTCTAGATAGACTGCTGTGTGTATAAATATGCATGTGTCAATGTCTCTCCTGGTCTGTTTTTAAATGTTGGTTATTAATTTAAATGAGATAATATTAATGGATCACTGATAAGATGGTATTTATGCAATTGCATTCTTTTTATTTACTTTTCAATCATTTTACACACTCTAAAAAGTTCTGCCACAGATTCTTCTTCCACATGTTTCCCTTCCCACAGTACAACCTCACAAATTCCACCCAAAGGATAGGCCACCCATAGTGGGGGGGCAACTTAACTTAGAATATTAAGCTGATGCAGTACAAACCCTACCATATCAAGATGAGATAGACATCAAAAGTTATGAAATTATCCCCCAAAATTAGATCTTGTACCAGAAATAAGTCCTGTTGTCCCTCCCAACCGCTTAAATTGACCAAGTTACACATCTATCTTCCACAAACAGTTACGCTAGATCCGTGAAATACAGGCTTCATAGCAGTTGGTATAAAGTTCATGATTTCCCAAGAGCTTGGTTCTGTCTTGAGAAGCTTCTTGGTTGAAGCTTCTCAAGATCTTCAACCTCCTTTGCTCATATAATTCCTGCTCAATTTACATTTTGGTATCTCTTTGGACCATTGAAAATACCTTCTATATTAATATACAATAATTTTGGAAAAAAAATCCATCACATCCCAATTTTAAAACTACTGCCCAATTTCCAAAATCACTATTACATTCGAAGACTGTATACTTTTAACTCTTTATTGACAACTCAGTTCATTTAAGCAAGTTTTATGTCATTCAGTATGAATCCACCTTCTGGAACATTACTAGTTAATTTTGGTAAACATCCTTGAAAAAAACATCTAATCTTCTTTCTCAGTTATCTCACTATGATATGGATCAGGCATCATTAGTCCTGCCATTAGGCATGCTGGGATTTCTGAATTTTTGATATACCACAAGAATTAAGCATTTTGCTTTATATCTTGGAAGTCATGAGTTCACATGTACTTATATGAATCCTTTTCAACATGTCTAAAGGTCAGAGAGTTCAGACCTACTCTTGCTGCTTCAAGTGTATAAGCTAGGATGCTAGGACCTAATGTGTTATTACAGAACATTGTGCCTAGACAAAAGAGTATTTTACCTAATGAGTGGTTACTACCTGTTTGGAGATGTGTAGAAGAAATTACTTTGTATGGTCTTTGTATCATGGAAAGGAAGTCTTGGATCATACTCAATTTTATATTGACATACATAAGAAGAATGTATAATAATTTTGAGACAGGTAAAAGTATTCACTGGATGCCCTACTCTTCTACAAGGTGTGCACATTACCCCAACTTCAAGTATACAGTGAGTCTATGTCAAGTTTTTAAGCAGTTTGTAACATAGTGCTTATAAAACCCACTTAAATGCTTGGTCTCTTGATAGAGCCAAATGTCACTATAGACACTTCCCAGGATGCCTGGATTTCAAAATTGTGTGGCTTTTCAACTGCAATTGCTGTGTCAGGAAAACTGTTCTTAAAGGAGCTGCTGCAAGCCACCTACAAAAGAAAGGCTAATAAGAAGCCCTGATTACCTCTGTTCTTTTATGTCTAGAATCCTTTTCCACACTCTCTCAGATTTTAAGTGAATTCTAGTAGGCTACAGGTGTACCAAATTGTTGTAAAGAAGGCCAGTTTTTGGTTACAAGCATCTTAGACCTGAAATAATCACACAGAAACTGTTTTATTTAAATCACTGTTCATCCCATTAACTCTAGCTTTTTATTGACTAACTCTTACATATAATTATCCAATCTACATTAATCTGTGCATTGTCATGTGACTGTGGCTTACTGGGAAAATTTTCGTGTGGTTCCAGCTGGGCACCAAGACTTTTCTGTGACTCTACCTCGTTTCTCCTAGCATTCAATTTAGTTTTCCGTGCCTACCCAAGTTCTGCCCTTCTATACGTCAAAAGCAGTTTCTTTATACAATAATGGTATTCACAGCATACAGAGGGGACACCCACATTACTTATCAGGCTAGATCTTTCTGCTTACCTGTATTTTGTTTTTAAATTTTGACGTTTGTAAATCTTAGAAATAATTGTTATCTTAGTACAGAGTTTTTCTTTGAGAATGCCTACAGTTATGCCATAAACCTATGTATGCAGATGAGCTGTAAATGTACTCCTACTTTCTCTAGCTTTTAGACACTTCATGCACACAATGGGTGACTGTAGGCCTCTAATTCTTGAATACCTACCTGTTGTCTACATAGGCCCTAATTATACAATTTAGTTCTTCATCTCTTCGTTTTTTTCATACAATACAATTTGAACAAATTTATACCTAGGCTGATCTAGTTAAAATTTAACAGCCTAGTATTGGATCTTTGACTACACAAAGTATAAACTTGTCTTCCTTTAGAGTATTTAATGGTGGATGCTTTTTATGAATTTCCTAGGCATCTTTAAATCTGATCACAAAGGCATTAAAGCAAAGCTTTTCTTTCTTTCAATAATTTTCCTGCGATGACCAACACTCCATTCAAATCTTGCCACTCTTGCTTTCTAGTAATTCAATTTTACCACTCCTTTTTCTTGTCCATTCTTTTATCTCTTCAACATTGCATGTCTGCATTATAGACAGTTTTTACATTATAATTTGTTGTAGGGGTCACTAATTCATTTTTGGTCAAATATGTTTTTTAATAGATAATAATCTAAAATAGTCAAGCGTGTAGTCATGTTAGTTAGATTTTCAAGATGTACAGAGATGTATTTCAGATGGATAGGTATTCTTCAAACCCTTTAAAGACTACAGAATATGTCATTTAAAATTGTTTTGATCATCAAGGATTTTTCATGATAATGAGACACATCTGCACATGGCAGCACCAGTCTACTACAAGAAAAGAATGGTCAACAAAGAGGCTCTTTATGGAGTTGGTTAGCCATTTCAAAAAAAAAACTGCTCTTGCCTGAACTGTTTGACTGAACTTGAACTTGAAGGACTCATTGAGAAAATGATGTCAAAAGCTCCCTACAAATCGTGAGAGAGTCCTTTGGGGATCCTGCTTCATAAAAGAATCTTCAATACATTTTGTAGGACATACAAAAAATTATTGACAAGCTGCCATATAGGTAAAAGTATCTATTATATTTTTGTTTCCTGTTTGTGGAAAAGTCTGCCAAATAATATGGGCCTGTAGTCTAATGATGGATGCTCCAACCATACCAAAAACCTTTGGGTGATTATCTGGGAAATGAGATGTCTTTGTCAATTCTGGAGTTTTAAAATTTGCATACAGTGCACTTCCTGTATACTTAAGTAATATATCCTTCTGGAAAATTTGATTGATATGGGATTCAATAATACAAGTATACATAAATATAAATCAATTACTATTTGTATGTGTTAGTATAATAGCAGGCCACAGTCTTGAACTGTGCCACATGTGGTATGAATACAAGAAAGAAAAACTTAGTGATTCCTTCATTCACTATATATGCTCCATGGCCTGGGACAATATGATAATGTTAGTATACCAGATTTTTTTTCACACGTATATATTATAAATAGATCCAGTTGTTAATATTTCAAATTACCAGTTCATGGACAGAGCCCTATATGAGTCTGTTAATTTTTGAACATAAAAGCAGAAAATAAGATAAGGGTTATTATTTAGAGTAGACAAAGATGTTTTTATATGAAACTCACTTCTCTACCACTTTCTTTCCTCTGGTTCTATTTTTTGCATTTTGCATTTGATTCTACAATTTTTGTCTACATCCTGAACTAAAACTGTAGGATCACTACAATGTCTTTGATGTTCTTATATACTCCACACATATATCAAAAAGAGCAACATTCAGAAGTCTCCCACACAAAACTACATAGTAGGAAATAAAATTAAGTTTTACTGTTTATTTTAAAAATAAAGCATTTAAATAACTGTTTGCACTATTAGGATCTGAAAGTCATTCTCTTAAACCATGATTATAGCTATAATTTCTACTTATACTCATCCTAAACTATTACTATGAAAACCACAACTCACAAGAGTACAACATATCAAGGTTAAATGTGTGATTTTCCAGTTACTTCAAATGACATAATTTGTCAAAATTTAGCTCATCGAGGGTATTACTAGTTTCATATGCATAGACATCTCTAAATTTTTACTCTTATATTTTTTAAAAATGCAGATATATGATTGACAAAGAGAAAAATTTGCCAAATGCAGCAATCGAGCATACTCCATATTGTTAGGGAGATAGTGGTAAAAAAAAAATATAATATCATAAACTTCCTCTGCAACTTTTATTAGGAATATAATTTCTAACTCTGTCCTATTTATCCGTAGACCCACAAGACACATTGACTATAACTTGCCACAAAAAGAAAACTGATAAAGTTAAATTATTAAAACAAAACATTAGAAATCTTAAATGCCTAATAAAATTAAATGAAAGCAAAGAAACAATGAAAAATGCTTAGCACAAAGACATCCCTTATTGAAATGTCAAAAGAGATGGAAAACTCTCTAAATTAACAAAATTAGCATAAAAGCCACTGACAAATGTTGGAGGCTAAGAAGAAAGGATCATTTTCTATTGTATAGTAATATTGATAGGCTTTTTTATTAGAAAGGTCAGTGATAAATTGGTTATATAAAATCACAACAGTGAGTATTAAGTATGGAATTCTGATGTGTACAATCATATCTACACAATAAAATATAATAATTTTTGTGGGAGAGTTACTGCTCCCTGATTCAGTTTCGCACATCTGTGGTGCTTGGCTTCTCATGCTGCTCTGATCTGTCAAATACTAACTCTCCAAGAGGTTAGGCTTCATTGTTCCCATGTCCTGAATATTCTGACTTTTCTTCTTGTTGCTATTAGAGACTTTATTCCTGACCATTAGACCATAGTTATTGTCTAGTAAGTTGCGTAGTTAACCATGTACACGAGGAGAATTTTCTCCTTTCCCTTACCCTATATTTAACAGGATTTTACCCTTGGATAAACAAGACTTGATCAGAATCCTGTATGTCTCCATCTCCTGTGTCTCTTGTCCCATCTCATTCTCACTTCCCCTCTGGGGACGCATTGACTTAATGTGTGTCAGGGTAAACTGGCGTCCATCATGTGACTGGAACATGGGGGATTCAGTGAAGAAGCTGTTCAGAGACACACATATAAAGTGAAGAATAAGTAAAAGGAAGCAAAGCAAAGGAACCTGCTGTGTGTTCAAAAACTCGATAAGCAGAACACCAATCACAGGACAATTACTTAGCATGAAATGAGACATGTATTCAAGGCATGGGGGGTAAATATTAAAATTAAAAGTTAAGGTTTTGTGTACATAAAAGATGTTTATAGATTAGAAAAAATGAAAGAGTGTAAGAGAGGCTCTTAAAGATTACTATTAAGCATTTGGATCAAGAAATTTCCCTACAACTGCCTATTTTATTAGATTTAATAAATTTTAGTTTTAGAGGCGTTATGATTTTATAGTGGACAATGTTATGGGGATAGAAGAGAAAGTATTATTAAAAGATAAGGTAGACAAAATGGATAAAAATGAGCATAAATATTTGCAATGGCAAATATGGGTTTTTAAATTTGAGAAGTCTCAAGTTAATACAGCCAGCAACAATCCTGTGCTAAGGGAAAATATTTTTCCTGTGTTACCAGGCAAGTGGAGCTTGTAATAACCCATCAGGCTAATACCCTAGTTGAAATACATGAATTCCTGAGAGAAATAGGTATGGGAGCACTGGAGCATCTTTGCCCCATGGGAGGGAGCAATGGTTGTTGGATTATAGTCATCCAGAAATCTAATGAGCCTTATATTGAATTCCTAGCTTGGCTAAAACAAACAGTAGAAAGAACTGTAATTGGAGAAGAAGCAAGGAAATAACTTCTTAAAATGCCTAGCATATAAAAATGCCAATGTGTGTTATGATGAGCTATACTATCAGTTTAGGAAACAAGAAATATTAACAATTATAAGAATGAATGAAAAGACATTTCATCTGAAAGTAGAAAACTGCAATTGGCTGCTGAAACTATGGCCACCATTTATTACAATCTGCCAAAAGGAAATAAAAATCTAAAAGATTTGAAATATTTGGAAATGGACAAATCAGTTTCTTACCAAAGAAGCAAAGGCAAAAGTAAAGTTAGTTAAAGAGCATATTCAAAATGTCTTTTGAATAGTTTATAACCTCTGATCACATGCAAAATGTCTAAAGATCTGACATTTGAAAATTTGGAAATGCGCCCAGTGTCAGCTCAGCGACATTCCTGACCAGCAAGGGGCCCTGACTTCTAGCAGAGGGCCATTGGAAAGGTGAGTTTGCTTCTGGCCCATAGCAGGGGCCTGGCGAGGAGGAGCTCGGACTTTTTCCGACCCCATAGACTCCCAGGTCAACCTGCAGTGCTGGCTCCACCCTGCTAAGCTCTCCCGCCTGCCATCCCAGCTTCCACCCAGGTACAAATTCCTATAATTCTCCCTTCCACCTGGGACCATAAAATTTCCCCAGCTCAGCTGCCTTTTGTGCTGGGCCTGGGCTGTAGGCACATCCCGGAAGGAGGGAGTGCCTGTGCTTCAATAGCCTGCCTGAGGAAAGGTGGGCATTCTGTCAGTGAAGTCCCTGCCAAACAAGGGAATCTGACCTGCTACCAGAAGATCCAATAGAGAGCATTTGAAGGAAGAGATGGGCAGACACCCAGGCAAGACCTCGTCAAACAATCTAAAAAACAACATGAAAACACCAGGTCCCAACGAACCTACGATAGAAGGACTTGAACACCTTAAACTAAAAGAAGTGGAAAAAAGTACCATTATGAAAGCAATAGAGTCCCTGAAACAGGATATGAATAACTCCCTTAAAGAACTGGATGAGAAGTACAACAAAAATATTGAAGAAATGAGTAAAGAAATGGATGAGAAATATAACAAAAAGTTCGAAGAAATGAGTAAATCCATGAATGATACACTGGGAAACCAAGAAAAAACAATCAAACAGGTAATGGAAACAGTTCAAGAATTGAAAACTGAAATGGAGGCAATGAAGAAAGCACAAACCGAGAACCGGCCGGATATGGAAAATCTAGGTAAACGAACAGAGACTACAGAATCAAGCATAATCAATAGGATACAAGAGATGGAAGAACGAATCTCAGAGTCTGAAGATACCATAGAGAAAATAAATGCTCTGATCAAAGAAAACAGCAAATCCAATAAATTCTCATGACAATATATTCAAGAAATCTGGGACACAATAAAAAAACCAAATCTAAGAATAATAGGGATTGAAGAAGGAGAAGAACTGCAGATCAAAGGCCCAGAAAATATATTCAAGAAAATTATAGAAGAAAACTTTCCCAACCTAAAGAATGATATTCCTATGAAGGTTCAAGAAGCATACAGAACACCGAATATAATTGATAAAAAAAAAATCCCCTCACCATATAATAATCAAAACACAAAACATACAGATTAAAAAAGAATATTAAGAGCTGCAAAGAAAAAAGGGCAAGTAACTTATTAAGGTAAACCTATCAGAATTACACGGGACTTCTCTATGGAAACCATGAAAGCCAGAAGGTCCTGGATAGAGGTACTGCAGAAACTAAGAGACCATGGATGCAAACCCAGACTACTATACCCAGCCAAGCTCTCATTCACTATCAACAGAGAAAACAAAATACTTCAGGATAAAAATAAATTTAAACAATTCCTAGCCACAAACCCAGACTTACAGAAAGTAATAGAAGGAAAATTACAACCCAAGGAATCCAACATTGCCATCACTGCCTATAATAACCAAGAAATCTAGTGCCCCTTCACAACCACGACCCAAAGAAGAGAAACACACAAACTCTACTACACACACACACACACAAATAATAACTGGAATCAGCAACCACTGGTCATTAATATCACTCAATATTAATGGACTCAACTCACCTATAAAAAGGAACAGACTAAGAGATTGGATACAAAAACAGGATCCAACATTCTGCTGTTTACAAGAAACACGCCTCAACCACAAAGATAGACATCTACAAAGAGTAAAACGTTGGGGAAAGGTTTTCCAAGCAAACAGACCTAAGAAACAAGCGGGTGTGGCCATTCTAATATCTAACAAAATTGACTTCAAACTAAAATCAATCAGAAGAGATGGAGATGGACATTTCATACTCATAACAGGAACAATTCATCAGGAGGAAGTCTCAATCCTGAATATCTATGCCCCTAATATAAATGCACCCACTTATGTAAAAGAAAAACTTTTAGAAGTCAAGGCAGTCATCAAATAACACACACTAATAGTAGGAGACTTCAACACTCCTCTCTCACCAATGGACAGGTCAATCAGACTGAAACCTAACAGAGAAATAAGAGAATTATTGGAGGTATTGAATCAAATGAACTTAACAGACATCTATAGAACGTTCCACCCAAATAGGAAAGAATATACCTTCGTCTCTGCAGCTCATGGCACCTTCTTTAAAATTGAACACATACTTGGTAACAAAGCAAACTTCCACAAATACAAAGAAATATTAGTAACCACCTGTGTCTTGTCAGACCACCATGGATTAAAGTTAGAATTCAACAACAGTGCTACCCCCAGGAAGCCAACAAATTCATGGAAGTTGAACAGTCAACTACTGAATCACCCCTGGGTCAAGGAAGAAATGAAGAAAGAAATTAAACTCTTCCTTGAATTTAATGAAAATAAAGACACAACAAACTCAAACTTATGGGACACTATGAAAGCAGTGCTAAGAGGAAAGTTCATAGAAATAGTTGCCCAAATAAAGAAAACAGAGAAAGCACACATTGGAGACTTAACAGCACACTTGAAAGCTCTAGAAAAAAAAAGAAGCTGATTCACCCAGGAGGAGTAGAAGACTGGAAATAATCAAACTGAGGGCTGAAATCAACAAAATAGAAACACAGAAAACAATCCAAAGAATCAATGAATCAAAAAGCTGGTTCATGAAGAAAATCAACAAGATCGACAAACCCCTATCCAAATTAATCATACAGCAGAGAGAGACCATACAAATTAATAAGATCAGAAATGAAAAGGGGGACATAACCACAGACACAGAGGAAATTCAGAGAATCATTAGATTTTACTACAAAAATTTATATGCCACTAAGTTGGAAAATGTAAAAGAAATGGACATTTTTTAGATAAGTACCATATACCAAAGTTGAACCAAGACCAGGTGAACAATCTAAACAGACCTGTCAGTCGTGAAGAATTAGAAGCTGTTATTAAAAATCTCTCTACCAAAAAAAGCCCAGGACAAGATGGTTTCAATGCAGAATTCTACCAGAACTTCCAGGAAGAGCTAATACCTATACTCCTTAATGTATTTCACAATATAGAAACAGAAGAATCATTGCCAAACTCTTTTTATGAGGTTACAGTTACCCTGATACCAAAACCACAAAAAGACACGACCAAGAAATAGAATTACAGACCAATCTCACTCATGAACATTGACGCAAAAATACTCAATAAAATACTGGCAAACCGAATCCAAGAATACATCAGAAAAATCATCCATTATGATCAAGTGGGCTTCATCCCAGAGATACAGGGCTGGTTCAACATACGCAAATCTATCAATGTAATCCATCATATAAATAAACTGAAAGAAAAAACCCATATGATCATTTCATTGGATGCTGAAAAAGCATTTGACAAAATTCAACACCTATTTATGATAAAGGTGTTGGAGAGACTGGGGATACAAGGATCATACCTAAATATAATAAAAGCAATATACAGCAAGCCGTCAGCTAACATCAAATTGAATGGAGAGAAACTCAAAGCCTTTCCACTGAAATCAGGAACACGACAAGGCTGTCCACTCTCTCCATACCTCTTCAATATAGTGCTTTAGTTCTAGCAATAGCAATAAGACAACATAAGGGGATCAAGGGGATACAAATTGGAAAGGATAAAGATGAACTTTCGTTATTTGCAAACGATATGATAGTGTACATAAGCGACCCCAAAAACTCTACCAAAGAACTCCTACAGCTGATAAACACCTTTAGAAATGTGGCATGATACAAGATCAACTCGAAAAAATCGATTGCCCTCCTATACACAAAGGATAAAGAAGCAGAGAGGGAAATCAGAGAAACATCACCTTTCATGATAGCCACAAATAGCATAAAGTATCTTGGGGTAACTCTAACCAAGGAAGTGAAAGACCTATTTGATAAGAACTTTAAGTCCTTGAAGAAAGAAATTGAGGAGGATACCAGAAAATGGAAAGACCTCCCCTGCTCTTGGATTGGGAGAATCAACATAGTAAAGATGGCAATTCTTCCAAAAGCAATCTATAGATTCAATGAAATCCCCATCAAAATCCCATCAAACTTCTTCACAGACCTGTAGAGAACAATAATCAAGTTTATATGTAAAAACAAAAAAACCCAGGGTAGCCAAAACAATCTTATACAATAAAGAAACTTCTGGAGGCATTACCATCCCTGACTTCAAACTCGATTACAGAGCAACAGTATTGAAAACAGCTTGGTATTGGCATAACAACAGAGAAGTCGACCTATGGAATCGAATACAAGACCCAGGTATTAACCCACAAACATATGAACACCTGATTTTTGACAAGGGAACTAAAGCTATACAATGGAAGAAGGATAGCATCTTTAACAAATGGTGCTGGCATAACTGGATGTCAACCTGTAGAAGAATGAAAATAGATCCATATCCATCACTATGCACAAAACTCAAGTCCAAATGGATTAAAGACATCAACATTAATCTATCCACTTTGTACCTGATAGAAGAGAAAGTAGGAAGTAGTTTACAAGACATAGGCACAGGAGACCACTTCCTAAGCAGAACCCCAGGAGCGCAGACAATAAGAGAAACAATAAATAAATGGGACCTACTGAAAGTGAGAAGCTTCTGTAAAGCAAAGGACACTGTCAGTAAGACAAAAAGGCTACCTTCTGACTGGGAGAAGATCTTCACAAACCTCTCAACAGACAAAGGTCTGATCTCCAAAATATACAAACAACTAAAGAAACTAGACACTAAAACTCTAATTAACCCAATTAAAAAATGGGGTACTGAACTGAACAGAGAATTCACAACAGATGAACTTCGAATGGCTAAAAAGTACTTATGGTCATGCTCAACCTCCTTAGCGATCAGGGAAATGCAAATCAAAACAACTTTGAGATATCATCTTACACCTGTCAGAATAGCCAAACACAAAAACACCAACGACAGCCTATACTGTAGAGGATGTGGAATGAGGGGAACACTTATCCATTGTGGTTGGAAATGAGAACTTGTGCAGCCACTGTCGAAATCAGTGTTGCGGTTTCTCAGGAAACTGGGAGTCAACCTCCCTCAGGACCCAGCAATTCCACTCTTGGGAATATACCCAAGAGATGCCCTATCATACTACAAAAGTATTTGTTCAACTATGTTCATAGCAGCACTATTTATAATAGCCAGAACCTGGAAACAACCTAGGTGCCCCTCAATAGAAGAATGATTAAAAAAGGTGTGGAACATATATACATTAGAGTTTTACTCAGCAGTAAAAAACAATGACATCTTGAATTTTGCATGCAAATTGATGGAAATAGAAAACGCTTTACTGAGTGAGGTAAGCCAGACCCAAAAAGAGGATTATGGTATGTATTCACTCATAAGTGGATTCTAACCATAATTAAAGGTCTTAGAGCCTATTATTCGTGATCCTAGAGAAGCTAAATAAGAAGGTGAACCTGATGAAAATCATGTACTTATCCTCCTGGAGATTGGAAATAGACAAGAGTGCCAGGTAACCTCGGGTGCATGGGGTGTGGGGGGGCTGTTGAAAGGGGAGAGGGTTAGAGAGAAGGGAGTAGGGGAGGAATGGGGAAAGATCGGGGGACTGGGATGGGGGGAGGGAGAATGGATAGATATGGGATCAGGGAAGTATATACCTAAACTAAGGGAGTCATTTTAGGGTTTACAAGAGACTTGAGTATAAAGGGGATCCCAGGTCCAAGAAGAGATCCCCAGATTGTTCTCTGGACAGAGGAGAGGGTGCCTGAACCGGCCTTGGCCCACAAACATACTGATGAACATTTTGCATATCACCATAGAACCCTCATCTGGCAATGGAGGGAGATGGAGGCGGAGACCCACGTCGGAACACTGGACCTAGCTCCCTAGGTCCAAACGAGAGGCAGAAGGAAAGAGAACGTGAACAAAGAAGGCAAGAGCAAAGGAAACCTTCATCCGACGTTGGATGGTGATACAGATGGAGACCCATATTGGAGCACCGGACTGAGCCCTCCACGGTCCAAATGAGGAGCAGAAGCATGAAGAAAATGAAAAAAGAAATCAGGACTACGATGGGTGCCATCATCCACTGATACAAGGGGACTGATCTAATGAGAGTTCACCAAGGCCAGCTGGACTGGAACTGAACGATCACGTGATCTAACCAAATTCTCTGAATGTGACCGGATTCTCTGGATGTCGCTGGCCTGGAGTCTTTCTGAAAAGCCATTGACAATGACACTGGGACTTGTTTCCTCTGCATATACTGGATTTTTGGGATCCAGTCTGTTTGGATACTCACCTTCCTGGACCTGGCGGGAGGGGGAAGGAACTTGAACTTCCCACAGGGCAGGAAACCCTGACTACTCTTAGGGATGGAGAGGGAGGAGGAAAGGGAGTGGGGGACGTGGAAGTGGGAGGGTGTTGGGAGCAGGGGCGGAAATGGAAACTTTTATAATTTAATAATCTTTGGAAAAAAAACAGGTTATGTAATATTCCTTTATATTTTTGGATTATATGTCATTTTGATGAATTTAAGAAAGATCCTGACTAGATTGTGTCTCACCAAGACTCTAGACAGACTGTTGTGTGTTTGTTAGAATGCATTACCAGTGTTTCTGCAGTTCTTCATTGAGTTTTCATATGTAACAATAAATTTAAATGAGATACTATTGATGAATCACTGAAAAGGTGGAATTTATATAATTGCTTTTGTGTTATTCATTTTTATTCCTTTTTGCATCTTACACTTCTCACACTGACTCCTCTTCCCTATGCTTGCCGCCCCAAAACATATTCTCATCAATTGCTCCCAAAGGTAAGGCCACCTATAAGGAGGAAACATAGCCTGGCACATTAAGCTGAGGCAGTTCCTGAACACTCCCATATGAAGATGAGTTAGACATCCCAACTTATGGAATTGTCTCCAAAAATTAGATCTTGAACCAGAAACAGATCCTGTTCCCCCTCCAAGGCCCCTTAAATATACCAAGCTGCACATCTGTCTCCCACATACAGATCACCTAAATCAGTGGAATACAGGTTTCACAGCTGTTGGTGTAGAGTTCATGATTTCCCATGAGCTTGGTTTCGTTCTCTGTAAGTTTCCCTTTCAGGATCTTAAACCTCCCTTGCTTCTAGAATTCCTGCTCATTTGGCATTTTGTTATCTCCTCATACCATTGAAATTGCTTCTCCTACCCAAGCCTCAGTACTATATTCTAATGTCTCTAAATTTATTGTATGTAAGATCAGTTCACCTATTGGTGCTGATCTGATCTTCAAAGGCCCAAGAATCTTTGTGCATTGTAAATTGGAATTTTCAAAGGCCAGAGATTCTAAAAGTATATGTCTTTCTTCAGGGTCTGTTACTTCTACTTGTACAACCTTAGTTTTTGTAAAAGGTCAATATAGGATTCTTTCTTGACCTGTTTAACCCTGGTATAATATTCAATTCTCTTGCTTGATTCCTGAATCCTCTCCCAAACAAATGCTAAGTAAGTGCAAGCCATAAGATACTATTACTTGCTTAATTTCCTTTAGATTTCTCATACCTACAAGTTGTCATTTATATTATTTGACTTCCTTAGGGTATTTTGCACCCGATGACTTCTCAAAGGAGATAACTGGATAAGCTGTTAAAACTCTGAGTAAGTCATCTCTGACCTTGACCCATACTGGTGATGCTAAACCCTGTTCTTGTACTTCATCTCCCTGACCATCAGTTCCAATAATTTCCTCAGTTGTTTCATATATTTTTACCACAGACTTTTGTAAAGTCTGAATCTCCATTCTTTGTGCAGTTCTAGTCCCCTCATTGATCAGTTTAGCTTCTGGTCCTTATTCAGCACACGTCATCCAGAGGTATGAAATGGGTCCAGTGAGGATAATGTCTCATTCTTGGGTATTATTTGGATAGAGTGCATATTAATTACCTCCCTAGAGACATAGTTTATCTGATATCTTCATGTAACTTTTCAATAGATTAACTTGTTAAGTTCAACAGTATGAATTATCTCAGATAATTTCTCAGGACCCTTAAACATACATTGGATTTTGTCTCTTCAATTAATGTTATCCCTATCAATCGTATTAATATATTTGGCTAGCTGTTCATTATTAGTCTGTAAAGACCGTGTCATTTATAAAAGTGACTCATTCTTGGCTCTGTTATCAAAACATTTTCTTAGAGATATAATTTTAAAAACATAGCTAATTCCCACAACCAAATAAATAGATGTATAAGAAAAATCACATAAGCCCTGCAGAATACCATCCATAGTATAAGCAAATTATTTATTACATTTCTAAATTGCAATATTAGCAGTAATGGAATAACTTTCAAATTTTATAATTCATTTGCCTGACCTAGGCAATTACAGTGAAATTGAGTAGGAGTAATAATCTTTATTGGCCAGCAATTGTATGTGGTTGCAGCCACCTGACAGAAAGGCTGAGCAGCCAACGCTCTGGACCCTTCTTCAGAAATCATTCCAAACTGTTGATTGATTTCCCTCATTTAAATGTGTTCTGTAGCAGAAACAATGAAATTGTAAGTGGATGACAGGAAAATGTTATTTAATTTAGGCACTTATTTTGATAATCAAAAGAGAGAACCATCCTGTGGTAACTAGGGGGCAATTCCATATCCAGATACTTAACCACCTGTCCTGGCTATTTACATGAAAGTCTCTCTGTCTGTTTTCTGATGGCTTATTATCACTCTTTCTTTTTAGTTGTGGTTTGCTGGTATGATATTCAGAAATTCCATGACAGATTCCATAAACGAACTGACTAGCAAATATGACACTTTAAATTTTAAAGGAGACCCAGGTGGCTATGTGAGACTTACTGCCTACAATAGTCATTATCTCAGGAGGATCTCTGATTGTGCAGTTTATCAAAACAAATCTGGATTCTGTCAGGTGATGAAACCCAAAGTTAATCTTTCTTGCAGTTATTACAGAGCAAACATTGAATCAGAAATCAAATATAAAATCTGAAGCAGTTGCTTTTAAGACATAAATATGTTTTTCTGTCTTATAAACAGGAGCAGGAGACTCTTGGCAGAAGAATGGAAATTTCCAGAAATTTTTTGCATTTCCTACGAATCTAATTCCTCTATATCCTGCTGGTCTGTGAGACATGATTCCTTGTCTAGAGACGTTTATAATCAGCCTTTGACTAATACCACCTAAATACTGGATTTTTGGCTGTAGCCTGAATGGCAAAATGCTCAGTACAGACATTTTTGTTTAATCTGTGGCCTCCTTTGGAGGAGCACGTGCATTCAAGTACAGACGCATTAGGAACCAATAAGGAGAGAGATCTCAAATTGAGGATTACAAAACACGGGTCTGAAGTTTACATAGAGATCTCCACCAGAGCTGCTGAATCATCTGTGTCTCTGTCCTCCCTGTGTACTGGCTGAGTGAGTTTCAGGTTGTTTTTGCTAGATTAAAGCTGTGTAAATGAAAGCTTTCATTCCTGTCTCAACATTTCTGACGGTAAGTCTGGGCAGTCACATACATCTGACTGATGGCTGTTTTTGATCTGTTTTTGTCATTTTTGTTTATTTTTTATGTAGCTGAATTATAATTTAAAAACACTATATGTATAATATATAACATATCTTATGTATATTAGTATATTTTTAATGAAGTTGAACATAATATATAATATATTTTATTTACAATATCATAACTCAAAAAATGTTGAGATGGAAGAAGGATTTATTGATTTTGAGCCCTTTTCTAAATAGACCCAACTGGAATACACTATCTCACAGTGTGAAAAAGATGAATAAAATAAGATCAAATGCTTTCATTAAAAATTTTTATTATATTTATGCTATCATTAATTATGTTAGTTTGTCTATAAGGTCTTAAATCCAATTTCACAGGTACACTATTTTTTTTCTTTTTGTTTCTCTTTCTCTGATGCAATTCCTACTCATACAATATATTCTTTATATAAATATACAAATATTTTGGTTAAAAATCCATCACATCTCTGATTTTAAAACTACTGACCAATTTCCAAAATCACTATTAAATCTGAAGATTGTATTATTTTTTTCTGTTTAATGACAACTGAGTTCATTTAAGCCAGATGTATATCATTCAGTATGAATCCACCTTCTGGAACATTATTAGCCAATTTTGGCAAACATCCTTGAGAAAACATCTAAAGTTTCATCTCAGTGATATTACTCTAATAAACATCAGGTATCATTAGTCTTGTCTTTAGGCATACGGGGATCTGAGTTTTGGATATACCACAAGAATAAGCATTTTGTTTTATTACTTAGAATTCATGAATTCACACGTGCTCATGTGAATCTTTTACAGCTGTCTAATGGTCAGAGAGTTCAGAACTACAATTGCTTTTTTAAGGGTATAAGCTAGGATGATTTGTCCTAAGGTGTTGTTCCAGGACACTGTGAGAAGAAAAAAGGGTATTTTGAACTAGGGTATGGTTGCTCCCTGTCTGGTGATTTTGAGAGAAAATTACTTAGTTTGTTCTTTGTATCATGGCAAGAAAGTCTTGCCTCCCAATCCATTTTTTGACTGAGTTATATAAGATCTTTGAATAATAAACTTGGACATATAACAGTATTCACTGGGTATCCTTCTAAATCCATATATTTTCTCTTGTAAATTTTGATCTTAATCCTTATCCCTTCCGCAAGAATGGAAATGGATCGGTCAGGACAATAAATGATGGATCCTCAGAAGTGTAACTGGAGAATGGAGGTATTGCATGATTGAAACCAAAAAGTCGAGGATACCACAGGTATTAAGTAAAGAGTAAGTGATTGGGAAAAAAATAAAAGTGAATATGGGTTGAATAACAAGGGATTATAATTGTAAATAAAGTTATAATGGAACAGAAAGTTAGTAGTTAACTGACTATGCAATTGCTTTGGAGATAATTTACAAGGTAGAGGTACATAGGTGGATCAATTTCAAAACCAGAAATTTTTAAATTTGTAGAGTAGTGTGGTCTTTGATTTCCCAAGCATGGTACCTTGGACACAGAAAATTTGAGGTGAAAATCCAAGAACATTTTAACATGGAATTAGCACAAAGTATTCTTTTTCATTTGTGGTGGCTTATTTAGGAGAGTTTGTATTTGCACATAATAGGTAAAAGGAAGTTCCCCCTGCAATGGGTAGAAGCAAGACAGGACACCCCTATCTACCACAGGAGATGTTAGATGAGGAAACATTTATAGTACTGTTTGATTATGATCAGCCTATGCATAGAGAGCTATAGAGAGAATCTGCTAAGTACAAGATTAAGGAGTTTTCAAGTCCTTTACTTCTGGTGAGCAATGCTGAGAAGTAGAAACTGGTGGAGAATTAAGCAAGAGCTGAAAAGAGTGAGGAATTTAGCAATATTACCTTCGCAGATGTTGGAAACTGTAAATCTCTTCTTACAAAATAAAAAAAAAACCACTCCAATTCCTATTTTGAAATAGCAGTATATACCCAAGTGACTTCAATGACAGGAAGGCATGGAGTAAACTTCTGTCTTCTGGAGAGCAGACTGACGACTTATTTCAATTAATTCAGGGACCTGATGAATTGTTACAGGATGATGCAGTAACCAAACATTAATTGGAGACACAGAAGCTGGATGCTTGAGAAGTAAAACTGACTTATAACAATACTATTGTAATTTTTATGTCTGTTTTGAGACTATTAAGAAAGAAATAACATTTCTGATCATATTCGAATATTCTTATATATTGGACACTCATTTAGCCATCGGCTAGCTTTGATGTCTGCTTTACAGGAAAAAGAAACAGTTAAAGATCTTCCCCCAACAAAGAAATCTTGAAATTGAAGATTTATAAAATATTTAAGAAGAGTTAATGAGACTTAATTGGAGCTTTATACCTTGCATTGCCTTCGGTTTCTTCCATAACAAAGATACTTATACCATTGTTTTTGATTTAAAAGATTGTTTTTTACCATCCCCTGGGCTCACTGAATTTGTCAAAGATATGCAGATAGTGTTTTATCAGTTAATTTCAAAAATCCAGTTGATGACATTATTAGAAAATCTTGCATCAGGGTATGACAGAATGTTTTATATTATAGCAAAAATCAGTGGCTCAGGCAGCACAGAATCTTACCTTTCAGTTTCCACAAGTTTATTTTATTCTTTACGGGTGATGACTTGCTTGTCCACATAAATGAAGTTTCTTTGTAATATATTATCAGCTTCAGCAGAATCCTGTCCTTGCAGGCTAAGTTGTTGTCACAGTGAAAGTACAAAGACTTTTGAATATTTGGAATATATATTGTATCCAAAAGGAATTAAGTCTCAGAAAATGAAAATTAACAGAGAAAGAAGACAAACTGTGAATGTCTTTCAAAATTACTGTGGATATACCAAAAACCACGGTGCCTTCATGGGACACACCTAGATCCTCTGCTTATTTGTGATTGTTGTGATGCTTGATCTATTTGTGGGACACCTGGCCATGAGGGGTTGGTTTGACCCTGTGGATTTGGCTGATACTGTGAAACCGTTTCCTCATGCAGGATTGCATTTTTCTGATTAAATATAGGGAGAGGTTCCTGGTGTTATGGCAAATTGTTATGTCAAGCTTTGCTTGTGTCCACGAGAAGCTCCTTCATACTGTGAAAATACAGTGGAGAAATAGAGTAAAAGGCTATCCAAACGTAGGAGTGGAATAGGAGGCAGAGTAGACGTTATCATCATGTTGGAAAATAACAAAAGAAAATAATTAAATTAAAATAAAAATAAGTGAATGCCTTATAGGGGGGGAACACTAACAAGAAAAGTGATTCTATAAAAAGATAGTGAAAATTGTACAATAATTAAAAATTAGTCATTCAGAATTATAAATCAACATTAAATTGCTTCTTTATGATCTAATAACGATAATGATTACCTTGTGATATATTGCTGAAGAAAACTTGTAAAATATCCCAAAATTTCTATATGTAAACCTTTGTCTTTTATCTGTGTGTCAGTCACTGTGGGCATGTTTCTTTTTTTATACTAAATATCCATACTCTGTCACAAGTACAGGCTCAGAAACTTTAACTGGCACTCTCAGAAGAAATCTGACAGCATTCTGAGCAATGGTGAGTCTCTTTGCAATACTATATTTTCTTTGTAGCCTACTTGATGTTGCATTAGCTTAACTAGATTGAAGTGTCTCTCTTTCCCAGACAAAAATCAGCCAGCCACTGAGGCAGAAATGCTGTAACTGAAATTGCTCATTTCTGTTACAGGTCCACATGAATCTCATATTCTAATTTATTTATAATGTAGTAAAGGTTTAATTTGGTTAACTGTCTTGGAGATACTCTTTTCAGTCAATAAGTACTTTCTAACAGAATTTATCCATACTACTTTGAAAAATATTCATCTTTTTTTATATGTATGGAAATCAATAGTTTCAGATTCTTCTCCCTATGCATTACAATTTGTAAAAATGGTCTCTTTTTTTCAAATATCTGCTTTTTTATTACTCTGGACTTTGCAGTTAGGTGTTCAGCATCCTGGTTGAAGATATCTGTCTTTGCGAGCATATGCTAACATAGGAAATGTGCTACATCATATAAGCTTCTTCAGTCAGAAGTTTAGGATAAAGTTGTACACAGTCAGTCCTCGGGTTTCAGAAGAAATCTTGATTCTTTGTTTGGGTCTTTATTTTTAAAGAAATCAAACAGGTTGTACACAACATAGAACAAGAAAAACGAGGAGAACAAATGCTGACCACTAAGAAAGAAGACAATGATGAAAGTTTGACCAAAATAAAACTAAAGAAAAAAAACTGAGTAGTGAAGGCTGTAGGAGGAAGCAACAACGTATGTAATACTGGTGCTAAATATGGCATATGTGTACGTTATTCAAACCCTCTTGTGCATATTGTTTTTAAATACCTACCTTCTATAATGTCCATGGAACGTGTCTCATACAGATGTCAGTAACAGTCTGCCTTACCAGGGACAATGTACACTCAAGTTTTGCTTAGAGCAAGGAGAAGGTATAAATGGGACATAGCCAGAGACTGACTGGTAGGACCTTAATTTACTGATGATATATTAGCGCAGTTTGTGTGTGATTGACAAGTGCATGCATTCAAGTTATGTTTGAAATATGAAAAAAGAAAGAGAATGCTCTCGATTCTATAAATGGGAATTAATCCTACAGTAAATTTCGTGGTATCTTTCAGAGTTGCTGACTCATCTCTTTTCGTGTGATTCTACTCTGTATGCAGTGACTATGTTTTATTACTATTGGTTAATAGAGAACCTGCTTTGGCCTATGACAGGGACAAATATAATCAGGCAGGAAATCTCAACCAAGATACAGAGAAAGAATAGCCAGGATCAAAGAAATACCTTGTAGCAACTAAAGCAGAAATATGGCATTAAGCCACAATCATATGGTTATAATAGAAATCTGTTAATTTAAGAATAAAAACTAGCTAGAGATACATGTGAGTCATTAGCCGTACACTGTTCTTATGGTTATAGATTCTGTGTGATTATTTGGGTCTGGGTGCATGGGAAACTTAAAGCAGAGTCTCTGCTTTCATCATGGTGTCCAATGTTTGACAACGAGCATCAACATAAAGCATACGAATGCTTTAGAAAGGATTTTAGTCCCAAAAAGGGGAGTCAATTGCGGCTTCTTGGTAGTCACAATTTTCAGAAAGGCTTTTTGTTGTTGTTGTTGACCGTGAATACAAACATGACTCACTAAGGAGACAGCTTCCTGGTTCACACTGGAAGCACAAATGATTCTGAACCTTGTAGAATGACCAGCTTCAGAGCTCTTAAATGGGGTTCATGAGCAGTATGCTACAAATTGCTTTATGTTGACATAGACCCCAAGAGTCCCTAGAGCTAGGGCATTATCATTCATCATGGAGGTGTTGAACATACCTCTGCCATCATGCACTGGGTAGATTCTACAGGCAAAGGAGCCAGGATGATCTTTCACACCTGATAAACATGAAAAACAAAAACCTTTCCTGTCAGAAAAATGATTACACATATGTAATAAAGGTAGATTCATTAAAAATAAACCTCTGTGCAGGTCATATTGGTTTAAAACTGTTCATAGACTTAAAAATAAAATTGATATAGGCAGGTATATAATAAAACAGCTTTAAAAAATTAAACAAATTCTTTTTAGAGACAGCAAATATAATATAAAACAATAGAGACTGTCATAAAGGAGTAAAGATAATAAAATAAATGATAAAGTAATATAAAAAGTCAGCCACTTAAAGAAAGAATGTACACAAAGTGAATGAATTATGTGTATTACTGTGACATCTTTGAAGTTTTAGATAGCAGACGGACATTTGGTTCAGGGGTTCCTACGATATATGAAAATATATATTTTAAAAGCATCGAAATTTGAGACCAAATATATTCTTTTAGTATTTCAGTTTTTCAAGACATGGTTTCTCTCTAGCTTTGCAGCCTGTTCTGGAATGAGCTCTTGTAGACCATGCTAGACTCAAACTCATGGAGATCCACCTGCCTCTGACTCCCGAGTCCCAAGTGCTGGGATTAAAGTTGTGCACCATCACCACATGGTGGATATGTTACTTTTGAAAATATGTTCAGTTTTTTTTCTACAGAAGATGAGAACCTGTGGATTGTTTCCAGGCTAATGTGATTTGATGGAACAAGACCTGCCAAAAGCTCTCTAGAAACCATATAAAAAAGTTTCCCAACAAGCAGCAGGAAGCATATTGGAGAAAGCAAAGTGCAAATTTCCAAATAATTATTAATGTTGATATTTTTTAAAGTGGGGTATTATATAAAGATGACCCCTTTGCCTTGGTATGAATCTTAGTTTTCTGATAAAAATTAAAGGTTGATTTTGGTACATATATTTCGGCTCTTGGTTAAGGCATTGTCTTTGCAGATAATTTAAATGTATTGTATAGTTAAGAAATAAAGATTGATAGACAGTTAACCATAATAATAAAATCCTTAGTTGGTGTGGGAAAATTGTCTGTATTCTGTCAATCGTGTTTTAAATAAAGGCTGAATATCCAGCAGGAAGTACAGGTGAGAAAATCAGAGAGGAAGTAGAGGTGATGCAATGACAACAGGAGAATTCTGGGAAGGAAGAAGTTGATTTTCCCAGTCTTGTGCAGACCACCGAGGAAGCTGGATGTGTCCTGCCAGCTGAAAAAGGTACCAAGTCATGTGGCAAAAATAGATCAGAATAATGCATCAATATAAGTCATAAGAGCTAACATGAAGCTTGAACAAATGGGCCAATCAGCTTTATAACTTATAGAGATATCTGTGTGATTTTCTTTGGGGCTTGCTAGCAGTGGGGTACCAGGCAGAACAAAAAACCCCAACAAGCCAGCCTTCTATGTTACAGAATGGAGTAGGTGGGCCTTCTGTCTATGTGTTTCTTTCTTTGGTTAATAAAGAAACTGCCTTGACTTTTTGAAAGGGCAGAACTAAGATAGGTGGAGAAGGCTGAATAGAATGGTGGGAGAAAGAAAGCAGAGTCAGGCAGATGCCATGATTCCCTTTCCCAAGATGGACAGTGGCTAGACTTGTGCAGGTAAGCCACGACCTCGTGGTAACATGCAGATTATGAGAAATAGGTTAGTCAAGATGTGAGAGTTAGCCAATAAGAGGTTACAGGTAACAGGGCAGGCAGTGTTTAAATGAATGCAATTTGTGTGATGTTATTTTGAGGAATAAACAAGCTGGATGGCAGTATGCAGATGGAATAAAGGGCCCATACTCCTCTCGGGTTGTGGGACACAGTCTACTGCTTTTCTGACAAGGGTACCCAACGTGGTAACCAATTCCACTTAAAAACCTGAGAGGGCTTTAAAAAAAGGGAAAGAGAGTTTAACACAGCTTTTACTGTTTGCTAGGATGTGCCACAGCAAATCCTGTTTCAGAAATAGTGGCAGAAAAAAAGCCCCACCATTTTAAAACGTGGCTTCCTCGGCTGTGCTGTCAGTGCAAACTCTGGCTTTAAAGTATTTCAATGATTTTTATGAGACTGGATGTTTGTATTCCTACTTGGGATCGGGAAGTAAGTACTCTGAAACTATGTGAATGGCTTTGAGCTCCCCGCCTGTGGAGACTGTTGGATCAGGGTTAGGCAGATGAGAAAGCATGGCAGATTTTTGTCGCCATACAGAGAGATGTTTCCAGGCTGCATAGTGGTCTGTGTTGCAGATTAGGCTGTAATTGAGATAAAAAGCTTATTCTCAGAGTTAAAGTGGTGAATGTGGCTCCTATGTGGAGGCAAAAAAAAAAAAAAAAAAAAAGCCGCACTCCTACTGTGACCTCTGTCTCTTGCAGGAGAAAGAGAATTTGGATGGGGTTTTGTAAGTAAAATGCTTGGTTGCTTGCTTGATGGCAATGTGGACTTGCTGTGTGCTTGGAATTGTGCGCGGCTCAGTGGCACCAAATGGTTGGGGTAGGAGCAGCTTTGGCTTGTTCTGCCATGCTGAACTGTGCTGATCTCAGGCAGGAACTGTGGTAATTATCATAATAACAGCACAGATAAGGTTTAGATATGGCACGAAACCTGGCACACAGAATACACCATAAGAGACCAGATTAATAGTGCCTCTATACAGCAGAAAGAAGTTTGGAGAGAAAAAACTATGTCCACATTCCCAGATATTGTTTATAAATGTTTATTTACATTTAAAGGGGGATATGATATAGATACGAATAATTTACATTGGTATAAATTTTATTCTACTGACATAAATTTAAGGTCAATTTTGTTATATGTAAATTTATTTCTGATCTTGATTAAGGTATTGTGATCGTGTAGTTCATTGTAAAAATGTAATGTATAATTAGGAAATTTAGGTTGTTAATGGATACTCGTCAATAATAGTCAAGCCTGTTGGCACTTTAGTTGAATTTTCTGGATATATAGAGATATATTTCAGTTAGATAGGAATTCTTCATATCTTTCAAAGTCTACAGAATATGACATTTTAAATGTTTTAATAATTTCGGGCTTTTCATGACAATGTGACACGTCTGCTCCTGGCAGCACCAGCTACTTCAAGAGGAAAATGGGCATTGAAGAGGCTCCTTACGGAGTTTGATAGCCATTTGGGCAAGATACTGCTCTTTCCTGGACTGATTCATAAACTGGACACAAAGAACCCACAGAGAGAGGACTGCTGAACTTGCCTAAAGGTGAGATGGTCTTTCGGGGTTCCTGATTCATGAAAGAGTCTGCGAGATATTCTGCTGAATACAAAACAAAGTGACTGAACAGTCTTTGAAATTTCCTGCTTCATGAAAAAGTCTTCTGGATACTATGGGCCTGTAAGGCTGAAGAGGGATGCCCCAAGAGTACAGAGGAACTCTGGGTGAATGTGTAGGCAGCAAGATGTCTCTGTCATTTCAAGAGTTTTGACAGTTGCTTATTTCTTGTTTACTTAGGTAACATTATATCCTTCTGAAGTCTTTGATGGAATTGAAGCATAGCTATATAGATAGCTATAGTTTTCATTAGTTATGATAAAAGATAAAGTCGATATAAACATTGTAACTGTAACTCTTGCTTAATAGCTGTTTTGTTATAAGTAACTTTACTACATTAAAGTTACAGCCTTCCTTTTTGTTTAAACAGAGAAAGGGGAAATGGAGTAGGTGGGCCTTCTGTCTATGTGTTACTTTCATTGGTTAATAAAAAAATTTCCTTGGCTTTTTGATAGGGCAGAATTCAGATAGGCAGAGTAGGCTGTACAGAAAGCTGGGAGAAAGAAAGCAGAGTCATGCAGATGCCATGATTCCCTATCCTGAGACGGATGGTGGCTAGACTCATGCTGGTAAGACACGACCTCGTGGTCACATTCAGATTATTAGAAATGGGTTAGTCAAGACGTGAGAGTTAGCCAAGGAGAGGCTAGAGATAACGTGCCAGGCAGGGTTTAAATGAGTAGAGTTTCCATGTAATTATTTTCCTTCTATTACTACACTTAGTAATATTGTTTAGGTTTTCTAGATATGCAGAGGTATGGTTCAGTCAGATAGATAATCTTCAATACTTCAAAGACCAAAGAATATGGCATTTAAAAGGTTTTAAGTACTTACAGTTTTCTCAACAATGAAAAATGTATGCCTCTGGCAGTACAAATTATTTCAAGAGGATAATGAATGCTCTTCATTTGTGGGTGCTTATAAGGGGAGCCAGGTTTTCTACCCTGAAGAGCAAAGTTAGTTGCCTTGATGACTAGAAGTGAGACAAGACTCTCTGCAGACAGAGAAGCTTATAGATAAAGAAGTATTTATGGGACAGTGATACATTAGTCTGAGCCTAGTATACTGAAGAAGAAGCCACTAAGTACCATTATGAGGATCTTTAAAGTCATGTACTTCTGACTAGGAATTCTGAGAGTCAAAGATGGTGGAACGCTGGAACAGGAGCTAAAAGGCTTGAGAGACTTAGTAATTTCACTTTCACAGAAGTAGAAGGCCCTGAAAATCTGTCATAAAAGCAGTACTCTTCTACCAGAGTGGCTATGTTAGATCCATCTATGGTGCAGAGATCTCCTGGAGCAAGGCAAACACTCAGAATTTCGCGCATGAGCTAGTTTTCAGTGAAGGAGTGTGCAGATGTGAAGATGTTCATGGATTTCAAATGTTTTTGAAATAGAGCAATGAGATGCTCAGGGAAATCGACACAGACAACAAGGCCTGAAACCATTCAAAGAGTGCAAATATTAAAAGCAACCTAAGTTCAGTGTGACCAGATTTCTCCTTTTATATATGCTGTTATCATGTATGGATTTGAATCCATACTCCAGGTATTGAAAATAGATGACCAAAGTTTTCCTGACAGGAAAAGGCTACCTGATGAGGAAAACTGAGTTTTCAGAACAAAGTCAGGCCACAGCTGTGAGTAATCTGGCCCAAGTAATTCTTGGAATAAATTTCTTTCTTCAGGAGAGCAGACAGGGGACTTATGTTAAATAATACAGGGACCTGTTGAGTTGTTCCAGAATTTTGTCTCCATGCTGATGCAACCATCAATAAGAATAATGAAGGATCCAGAAGGTAGGTTTTTGATTATTAAACAGCTAGCCTATAAGAGTACTAATGTAATTTATCAGGCTTCTTTGACATCCTTTAGAAAGAAAAGTGTCATCTCTGATCACATTCGAAATTGTTGAGAAATTTTAACCTCATACACACAAGAACTAGGTATGGCTGCTGCTTTGCAGGGGAAAACAGGTAAATATTTTCTCTCACAGCATAGAAATCTGGAAAATGGAAAGGGATACAAGAATTATGACTAGTTAATGAGACCATGCACCTAGGTTGATATTTAGAGACTAGACTGGATTACCTTCTCAATAAGATATGGTCCAAATGGTACCTATAAAATCTTTTAGTTTTAATAGATTGATTGTACCATTTCTCTGGATCCAAAATATTTTTTAAGATATTCAGGTAGTGTTCCATCAGCCAATTAAAGCAACCAAATGGGAGATATCATTAAAAAGTGTTGCCTCAGGTAATAGTAAACAGAGTAATATTATGCCAGATATGTGTCTCATGTAATACAAAATATTCAAAATACTTTTTAACAAGTTTACATTATCCATTATGGATCTTGTTTGTCCATGAAAATGAAGGAATTTGCCTGCAAAACATGGACAGCTTCAATAAAGCCTTGCCCTTAAGGGTAGTTAATTCCCTACAGAAAATACAAATGCAGTCACCTTTCCCATTTTCAGGACAGATGTCTTATCCTACAGAAATTAAGACTCACTACTTGGAAATTAGGAAAGATAGATTGCAAACTCTGAAGGAATTTTAGAAATGATTGGTAAATATTCAGTGACTGTTCCCATCTTAAAAATGTCGAAGAAAATCTTGAGCAATGCAGTGAGATTCGTAAAGGGAGAAGTGACCCTATTTTCCCAAGGTCCTATATTGATGCTGCTAGTCAAGGGCTGACTTAGGTGGAGAATGTCCCTGGCTTCTTGAATACACAATTGCAATTAATAAATAAAAGAGAGTTATCCTTCAGTCACCACATAACGCATGGCTTTATGTTCTTGTTATTCTAAATTTTCTAAATGTGGATTCCCACAAGCATTATACCATGCATATATTTTGGCATGATGGTGTAGAAGTGATTTTTGTATAAAGGAAAATGGAAAAACCATTGCAATGGATTATGTAAAGAACAAAACTCTGTTATAATATCGGGTCAAGTGCATATTTGTGTGTGTGTGTGTCTTTACCAGAAGAAAATGAACCTCAATGGCTTACTTAAATTTTGGTGTAGTGGATTGACCAGAGGAATATCAGACTGGATGATAATGTGGCTGCTTGTGCTCACCAAGAGGGAATGGAATGAGATTGCTGAAATGTGTTCCTGAAACTCTGATCTATCATATTACAGCAATATTGCAAAATTATCCATCTGTTAAAATAGCAAAAGCTTACAATGTTTCCTCCATTGCTACCTTCTCAAACCACATAAATCACCACTTTTCTAAACACTCAGAAAATTACACAAGTAAAGGTCAGACACAATTTCATATCATAAGAAATAGGATATTTCTGGGACGAAAGTGTCTTCTAACAAGGATAAGATATTCAAAAACAAAGTTTAGAAGTCTTAAATTCCACCAAAAAGTAAAAATAAAATACTCAACAGGTTTGCACAATGATATTACAATTTGTAATTTCAACACAAATGGAGACTTTCTCAATTTCCCACACTTAGGAGAACAGCCAAGGACAAATAGCAGATTCAGAATAGAAATAATCTGATTCTAAGCTACAATGACATAGATAGTCTTTCAATTTCACAAGAATAATGATGGTAATGGATATATATATATATATATAATAGCCACTATGTGTATAGAGTATGATTTTGTTATGTATAATATAAGTACTTATATTTATTCAGACCTTTTGTAGTTCATATATTTTTTTGATTTATATGATCATGTTGACCACCAATTGTTTCAGACAAAGACTGTTTCTTTGTCCCAGCCACCTGGCTTGCTTAGCTCCAAACTAACCAAAGAGAAATTATATTAATGAAAACACTGCTTGACCCATTTGCTCTAGCCTCTTATTGGATAACACTCACATCTTGATTTAACCCATTTCTATCAATCTGTATATTACTACATGGCAGTGGCTTAATGGGAAAGAATCAGCATGGCAAACTTCCACAGATACAAAAAATATTAGTAAGCACCCGTGTCTTGTCAGACCACCATGGATTAAAGTTAGTATTCAACCACAATGCTACCCCCAGGGAGCCAACAAACTCATGGAAGTTGAACAATCAACT
Organism: Myodes glareolus; assembly: GCF_982192425.1. NCBI lineage: Eukaryota > Metazoa > Chordata > Mammalia > Rodentia > Cricetidae > Myodes > Myodes glareolus. Next base: position 39,003,120 of record NC_142049.1, read on the forward strand.
ACTCAATCACCCCTGTGTCAAGGAAGAAATAAAGAAAGAAATTAAAGTCTTCCTTGAATTTAATGAAAATAAAGACACAACATACTCAAACCTATGTGACACAATGAAAGCAGTTCTAAGAGGAAAGTTCATAGCACTAAGTGCCCAATTAAAGAAAACGAAGAAAGCATATATTGGAGACTTAACAGCACACCTAAAAGCTCTGGAAAAAGAGAAGCAGACTCTCCCAGGAGGAGTAGAAGATTGGAATTAATCAAACTGAGGGCTGAAATCAACAAAATAGAAACACAGAAAACAATCCAAAGAATCAATGAAGCAAAAAGCTGGTTCTTGGAGAAAATCAACAAGATTGACAAATCCCTATCCAAACTAATCAAACGGCAGAGAGACAACTTGCAAATTAATAGGATCAGAAATGAAAAGGGGGACATAACCAAAGACACAGAGGAAATTCAGAGAATCATTAGATCTTACTACAAAAGTTTATATGCCACAAAGTTGGAAAATGTAAAAGAAATGGACATTTTTTAGATAAGTACCAGATACCAAAGTTGAACCAAGACCAGGTGAACAATCTAAATAGACCTGTTAGTCGTGAAGAATTAGAAGCTGTTATCAAAAATCTCCCTACCAAAAAAAGCCCAGGACCAGATGGTTTCAATGCAGAATTCTACCAGGACTTCCAGGAAGAGCTAATACCTATACTCCTTAATGTATTCCACAATATAGAAACAGAAGAGTCACGGCCAAATTCCTGTTATGAAGCTACAGTCACCCTAATACCAAAACCACACAAAGACACAACCAAGAAAGAGAATTACAGACCAATATCACTCATGAACATCGATGCGAAAATTATCAATAAAATACTGGCAAACCGAATCCAAGAACACATTAGAAAAATTATCCATTATGATCAAGTAGGCTTCATCCCAGAGATGCAGGGCTGGTTCAACATATGCAAATCTATCAATGTAATCCATCATATAAATAAACTGAAAGAAAAAAACCTTATGATCATCTCGTTAGATGCTGAAAAAGCATTTGACAAAATTCAACACCCATTTATGATAAAGGTGTTGGAGAGACTGAGGATACAAGGATCATACCTAAATATAATAAAAGCAATATTGAGCAAGCAGACAGCTAACATCAAATTGAATGGAGAGAAACTCAAAGCCTTTCCACTAAAATCAGGAACATGACAAGGCTTCCACTCTCTCCATACCTCTTCAATATAGTGCTTGAAGTTCTAGCAATAAGACAACATAAGGAGATCAAAGGGATTCGAATTGGAAAGGATGAAGTTAAACTTTCGTTATTTGCTGACGATATGATAGTGTACATAAGAGACCCCAAAAACTCTACCAAAGAACTCCTACAGCTGATAAACACCTTTAGTAACGTGGCAGGATACAAGATCAACTCCAAAAGATCAGTGGCCCTCCTATACACAAAGGATAAAGAAGCGGAGAGGGAAATCAGAGAAACATCACCTTTCATGATAGCCACAAATAGCATAAAATATCTTGGGGTTACTCTAACCAAGGAAGTGAAAGACCTATTTGACAAGAATTTTAAGACTTTGAAAAGAGAAATTGAGGAGGATACGAGAAAATGGAAAGACCTCCCCTGCTCTTGGATTGGGAGAATCAACATAGTAAAAGTGGCAATTCTACCAAAAGCAATCTATAGATTCAATGCAATCCCCATCAAAATCCCATCAAACTTCTTCACAGACCTTGAGAGAACAATAATCAAGTTTATATGGAAAAGAAAAAAACCCAGGATAGCCAAAACAAACTTATACAATAAAGGAACTTCTGGAGGCATTACTATCAATGACTTCAAACTCTATTACAGAGCTACAGTATTGAAAACAGCTTGTATTGGCATAAGAACAGAGAAGTCGACCTATGGAATCGAATAGAAGACCCTGATACTAACCCTCAAACCTATGAACACCTAATTTTCGATAAGGGAGCTAAAGGTATACAATGGAAGAAGGAAAGCATCTTTAACAAATGGTGCTGGCATAACTGGATGTCAACCTGTAGAAGAATGAAAATAGATCCATATCTATCACCATGCACAAAACTCAAGTCCAAATGGATTAGGACATCAACATCAATCTGTCCACTTTGAACCTGATAGAAGAGAAAGTGGGAAGTAGTCTACAAGATATAGGCACAGGAGGCCACTTCCTAAGTAGGACCCCAGTAGCACAGACAATAAGAGAAACAATGAATAAATGGGACCTGCTGAAACTGAGAAGCTTCTGTAAAGCAAAGGACACTGTCAGTAAGACAAGAAGGCTGCCTTCTGACTGGGAGAACATCTTTACCAACCCCTCATCAGACAAAGGTCTGATCTCCAGAATATACAAAGAACTCAAGAAACTAGACACTAAAACTCTAATTAACCCAATTAAAAAATGGGGTACTGATCTGAACAGAGAATTCACAACAGATAATCTTCGAATGGCCAGAAGACACTTAAGGTCATGCTCAACCTCCTTAGCGATCAGGGAAATGCAAATCAAAACCACTTGAGATACCATCTTACACCTGTCAGAATAGCTAAAGTCAAAAACACCAATGATAGTCTATGCTGGAGAGGATGTGGAATGAGGGGAACGCTCGTCCATTGTTGGTGGGAATGCAAACTTGTGCGGCCAATGTGGCAATCAGTGTGGCAGTTTCTCAGGAAACTGGGAGTCAATCTCCCTCAAGAACCAGCAATTCCACTCTTGGGAATATACCCAAGAGATGCCCTATCATACTACAAAAGTATTTGTTCAACTATGTTCATAGCTGCACTATTTGTAATAGCCAGAACCTGGAAACAACCTAGGTGCCCCTCAATAGAAGAATGGTTAAAGAAGGTGTGGAACATATATACATTAGTGTTTTACTCAGCAGTAAAGAACAATGACTTCTTGAATTTTGCATGCAAATGGATGGAAATTGAAAACGCTTTACTGAGTGAGGTAACCCAGAACCAAAAAGAGGAATATGGTATGTACTACTCATAAGTGGATTCTAGCCATAGTTAAAAGTCTTTGGGTCTATAATTAGTGCTCCTAGAGAAGCTAGATAAGAAAGTGAACCTGAAGAAAATTTGTATAGTTATCCTCCTGGATAATAGAACTAGGCAAGATTGCCAAGCAAAGTCGGGTGCATGGGGGGTGGGGGAGTGAAAGTAAGGGAAGATGGTTAGGGTGAGGGGAGAGGGCGTGATTTGGGGATGGCTTGGGGGAATGGGAGGGGGGAGGGAGGAAGGATTGTTATGGGAACAGGGAAGTTTATATCGCAACTAAGAGAGCCATTCTAGGGTTTGCAGGAGACTTGATTCTTCGGGGGTTCCCAGTAAAAATTAAATAAAATAAATAAATAAAAAGAAAAATAAAAAAAAGAAAAAGAAAACGCTTTACTGAGTCAGGTAAGCCAGACCCAAAAAGAGGAATAAGGTATGTATTCACTCATAAGTGGATTCTAACCATAATTAAAGGTCTTTGAGCCTATTATTCGTGATCCTAGAGAAGCTAAATAAGAAGGTGAACCTGAAGAAAATTCAGGTAGTTTCCTCCTGAAGATTGGAAATAGACAAGAGTTCCAGGTAACCAAGGGTGCATGGGGGGTTGGGAGGGTAGTTGGAAGGGTAGGAGGTTAGAGAGAAGGTAGCAGGGGAGGAATGGGAAATGCTCGGGGGGCTGGAAGGGGGGAGGGAGGAAGGTTAGATATGGGTTCAGGGAAGAATATATCTCAACTATGGAAGTCAGTTTAGGGATGGAGAAGGAAGAGGAGAGGGAGTTGGGGGAGTGGGAGGGTGTTGGGAGGAGGGGCTGAAATGGAAACTTTTATATTTTAATAAACTTTAAAACTCAGTTCTGAACATGCAAAAATTGCCTATGGTATCTAACAATGTCATAATAATTTAGGAAAAATTTTATTTTTTCATTTAGAAAAAAACACAATATACATATTATTTCCAGTATCACAATTGTCTGCATGATTGTATTAGTGCTTTACTTATGTGTACATGTTTTGAAATCAATATCAGAGTAATAGTCTCAATTAATACTTTTGACATGTTTTAAGGTGTTTTTATATGAACAATCAAATTTTGATAAAATTCACTGGATTGCCTTCTCTCGATTTTCGCTGTAATCACCAATATCAGTTCTCCATCCTCAGGTTATTTATCTGTTCTCTCTTTTCACTGACATCTGACTTCAGAAAAAAATGTGTGTGTGTGTGTGTGTGTGTGTGTGTTTTGATATGGGGCATTCTTCAAACACATGTGCATAATTTAAAAGCTGGCACATATGAGAAACTCTATCTTTCCCCTTTCATCAGTTCTGTAAATAATATAAGCCGTTCTGATAATATTTTGAAATCATAATGTTCCTCAAAATACAGTAGAACATTCTCTGTATTTTGTAATGAAACAATTACAAATACAAACTTACACAGTTTCAATTCAATAATGCAAATGTACATATACATAAATATAAATCAATTATTATTTGTATGTGTAAGTATAATAACATGCTACAATTTTGAAATTTGCCACATGTAGTCTGAAAACAGGCAAGTAAATCTTAGACCTCCTGCATTCACTGTATATGTTTAATGTCCTGAAAAAATATGATAATGTTTGTATACCAGTTTTTTTCACATGCTTATATTAGAAATAGATCCAGTTGTTAATATTTCAAATTACCGGTCCATGGACAGAAACTATTATGTGAATTTTTTTAACAGAAAAGCAGAAAATACCATAAGGGGTATTATTTTTAGTAGATAGTGATGTTTTTGTATGTAACTAAATACTCTACTACTTTCTTTCCTCTGATTGTATATTGTGCCTTCTTACAGATTCAACTAAAATTGTAGGATCACTACAGTGTCTTTGCTGTTTTTATATACTCCACACAAATATCAAAGAAGAGCAACATTCAGGAGATCCCTATACATTTCTACAAAGAATTATACAATTAAGTTTTAGTGTTTATCTTAAGAATAAGTTATTTAATCAATATTTTACACTTTGAAGATCTGAGAATCAATCTCTTAAACTGTAATTATAGCTATAATTATAATCATCCTAATATGGTAAAGTCAAACCCACAACTAACAGGACTACAACATATCAAGGTAAAATGCATTATTTCTCCACCTAATTCAAATGTCATAATTCATAAAAATTTAGCTCTTCAGAGGGTATTACTGGATTCATATTCATAGACATGTCTAACTTTTACTCTTAGACTTTTTAGAAATACAGATATATAACAGACAGAAAAATATGCCAATTCCAACAATTGAGCCTACTCTATATTGATAGTGAGATAGTGATAACACAATCAGAAGCTTCATCTGAACCTTTTCTGAAGGAATATAATTTCCAACTCTGCACTAAATAGATCCAAAAAAAGTTTTCCTTATAACTTCCAGGAAAAAAAAATTCAATAGATAAATTTAAGCATTTAAAGAGCAAAATATTAGAAATCTCAAATGCAAATTAAAATTCAATTTAAGCAAAGAAACAAGGAAAAATGCTTAGCGTAATATCATCCACTATTGAAATGTCAAAAAAGGAGGAAAGCTTTCTAAAAGTAACACAATTAGCAGAAAAGCCACTGACAAATATTGGAGACTAAGAGAGAAAGGATCATTTTTTTTATATAGTTATATCAATACACCTGTGAATTAGAAAATGTCAAGGATAAATTGGTTATACAGAATCACAACAGTGTTTACTCAGTATGAATACTGATGTATACAATTGCATTACACAATAAAATTTAATATTTATATTTTGTAGTAGGATTTATTTTTACACTTTTAATACAGATATTGTTTTAAAGGAGGAAGAAGAATGAGCATGAACTAACATAAATAGTGTACTTATGTATAAAATTCTAAGCCATGTTAAGGAAGTATACACATGAATGCATATTTATGTATAAATATAACTATGCACAGTCAATCTCATGCATGTACACATACATGAACTTATATAAATATTATAAACTAATTGAAATGCTTATATTAAGTAGGGTATCACATTTATCACTCAGATTCAAGGAGTGTGTTATTTCAAATGTTTACTGGCCAAAGTCATGACTATAAGTCAAAACTAGACATTTACAGACCATTTCAAATATATGCCTACAACTGTCAATATGGTGGAAAGAACCTGATTATGCAGTTTCTATATATTTTCATTATCATAAAATGTCAATAATTTTGCTATTATTAGTAAATTAAATTAGGTTACCTACTTGGGTATAATTGAACATTAATCCTGAATTAATGAATTAGCATGACCAAAATTATTCACTCTCATTACCTACATGCCTGAAAATAGAAAATAGTAAGAATCTTTCAGATATACTTTTGTCATAGTGTCGAAAATCAAGAAATCAAGTAAATATTGTTATTAAGACAATATGATGGAAGACATAATCAAACAGTCTTAAAGGCTAGGAATCTAAGTCTAGGATGATGAGAGATTACATAAAAATAATACATTTTATTCTCCCAGACTCTAATGAAATATTGATATGCTAATATATCTGAGCATGATTTGACCCTCATCAGAGATTTTTCTTTGGCACTAGTTGTAAAACAACATAATGATGTGCAGCGAAGGTCTTTCTATAGAAAATAAGAGCCTGCTTGGTCCTATGTTATGGTGTTTCATGTCTTTAAAACCTACTTGGAAGTCTCATACATGTATATTTTAAAGATGGCAGAAATACTGGAACAGATTTAAATGGAGGCTCTTGATTTCAATGTACCAATGTTTTCCTGTCTCAACATTACTAGCAGACATATGCATTTAGAGTCTGAGATGAATAGACAAGATAAGATCAGTGTTTTTACCATGCCTATAGAACAAGACAAACAATAACAAAGATATCTATTGTGTTTATTATTTTCAAGGGAAGTATGATCAAAATTCTTAACTGCCATAATCAATAAACACTGGATTTCCAAAAAGCTTGTGCTGTCTGATTTCCTAATTAGGAATGGGCAAAACTTGAGAAAGTTTCATGTAGAGGAATACTTATATAAGAATACACAAAGACTATGTCAATCAAAACAGCAAATTTGAGACTGTGAGAACCTTAAAAGCAACAGGATGGTAAGAAGTAGGTTTCCTCTTGTATACCTTATTCTAATTCAGAGTCTTGGTGACAGATTGGGTACTGCTTTCAGATGTTACTGCATAATATTTTCAATGATTCTGTTTTCAGGGAAAAAAACTGCAATGTTAAACCAATTTTCACAATGAAACTCAGAGAAAAGAGGAAAGGGCATGAGTCCCCTTGACGCTGTCAAATACTAAAACGTGAAGGGAATTATTTCTTTGCAGATACTGCAAAGTTCAAGACAGAGATAGTGGTGCCACAAGTCGAAAGACAAGGAGAGGTTTCAGAAGCAGGGACGGACATGATGCACAGACCATAACAGGTGACTCTGAACTGTAATACCGGGAATAAACCAGTACCTGACTGCTAGTTACCCTGGGATTTTTCTCATATAGACGTCAAGAGCAGTCTGCCATTTCTAGGCCAATGTACATTCGGGTTTCAGTTATAAGTATTTGCAGCTGACAGAGAGAGCTGGCATAAGAAAGAGGCCAACTAAAAAGGACCCGCTATGCTGACAATATTATTTGCTCTCCTTGCCTCTGACTCCTCTGAAGGAGCATGTGCATTCAAATTTTCCCCGTAACAATGAGGAGAATGATCTCAATTCCACCAATAGGAACAAAGCCTGTGGTAACCATGGAGATCTGCATCAGGGCTGCTGACTCATTTCTCACTCCCATCTCAATGTTTGCTGCGACAGAAAAATATGAAAGTGAAAGTAGATGGCACGAAATGATGTAGTTTAGCTAGAACAAGAATCCAATTATCAAAAGGGAAATCATTATGAGGTAAGAAAGAGGTGATCACATATCCAACTTCTTGGGTCTGTATCGTGCCTATGTACCTGAAATTTTCCATTCCTCCCTGCCGGTGGCTGATTGTGATACTGTGCTGCCATGTCATAGTTCCAAAACACTTATTGGGAAAACTCATACTTGAAGTTTTCAGATTCCCAGGTGCCTGAGGTTATTTGCCAACAGAGTAATTATCTTAGTTAGGCCTCCATTGGTGCATAAGATAAGTACATTTCAGTGTCACATATAGACCTTCTAAGAAAATCATCCTTTCAGAAAATACATAATCTAAAGCTAACCTAGGAATTTGTAGTTTTTACGGCTGAAACCGTGGCTTCAGACTAGAGCACATTTCCTTCACTGCAAACAGAAACCGGTGACTCCTCTCACAAATTTCTTGTTTTTCCTATGGCTTCTGTATCCTGCAGGTCTCTGGGGCACATTTTCATCTCTGGTGCTCTTTATGGCGGGGCTTTGACTAAAGTCCAGCTTCTAGCAGGACTTTAGTCAAAGCCCCACTGGCAAAATCACTCGGTGCAGATCTATTTATGCCCTGTAGAAACCAATAAGCAGAGAGATCTCAAACCAAGGACCGGAAAGCACAGGACTGTGTTTAACTTGATGACATCATCCAAAACTGATGAGTCATCTGTGTCTCCCTCCTTACCTTGTGTTCTGAAAAGAAACAGATCAATATACAGGGAACACAGGATGAAATGTAATTTATCCTTCATTTCGCTTCCAGTTAACAGACATCGAAACTGGAAAAATGTGACAGGTTGGGAGAGCTGGCAGCTGCTTCTGCCTCGAATCAACCTTGTTATATACAAGGAAGCCTACATTTCTCTCTGGAGATTTTGATTATGAATCTGTGATGCCCAGTGTATCTGGTTTCTAATTCTTTGTGATTTTTTTCTCTGTTTTTACATTTGGTCTTTTATGCAGTCAAATTATAATTAAATGTGTTACTATAACTCACTATACATTGTTTAACTCACTATGCATTGTTACTATAACTCACACACTACATTGTTTACTAATTTAGAAACCATGGTGTACAGTTTACTCACCAAATTTGATATTGTTTTGTAAATACCAATATTAAATTATCTTTTCTGAATTGTAGATGATATTGGCAAATGTCTGGGTTCAACTATCATCCTAATGCATATAGTACAGTTAGAATAGCATTGAGGTAAATTTATGCCCATCGAACTTAATTGGATATAAAATTGTGGGTATATTTAACCATTGGGATACTCCTCAGTGGTAAAGATAAGGCCACTTTGAAATTGGCAGGCATATAATGAAACTAGAAAATTCCATCCTGAGTGAGTTAACACAGACCAGAATGATGAGGATGGTTTCTTCCCAATCATAGGTGAACACCAAATAAAACACAGAGTAGGAAACCTATAGCCCACGATCCCAGACAAGCTAAATAACAAGGGGAACATAAGGGAAACAAACATTCATCCTTTGACAGTACCAGTCTATTCCCCAGAGCATGTGGGACACTGAAGACATCCACTTGGAGCTTGGCAAAACTGGCCTTTGGGTAAAGAACTTCCCTCTTCTTGAGACTGAAAAAATTCACGATGTCTGAACTGGATAAGCATGATCAAAGAGAAGGGTTTGCCAAACTTTGCCAAGACAGAGTAAGATCGTTTTAAAACTTTTCCTGTCTCTGATAATGGTCTGTCAGTGACTCTAGGTCTCAGGAAATGTTATTTGCTCTAATATTGAAAATGAGATTTTGGGTGATTGTCTACGTAGCCAGTTGTCTCTGTCATTTACTGCAATTTGACAGTTGCTTCTTTGTCCTTCATGTTTATTAAAGTAATATTATTTTCCTCTAAGGTTTTTAATTGGGTTGAATACTACTATGTAGTCATAGTTACATTGCTCTCATGACTTGGCCAAGCCATTACTAATAAGGTCTTAGACACCTTAGGATAGAATATTTATTGAAATATTTAGGATACATTTTTTCTTGATATGGTTTATGATGGGTATAAATCTAATTTTGTTTTTTCAAGACAAGGTTTCTCTGGTAACTCTAATTTTGATACTTCATATCTGTTCTTATTTTATATGGTTTTACATTTGTTGAATTTGGAAGCATGGGAGTGGGCGTGGGGTGTGGAGAACGGGGATGGGGAGAAAGAAGGGGAGGATTTGGGAGAGCTTGGGGGATTGGAATGGTTGAGATGGAGGAAGGGTAGATATAGGAGCAGGGAACATGATATCTTAATATAGTGAGCCATTTCAGGGCTGGCAATAGACTTGGCTCTAATGGAGTTTCCAGGTCTCCAAGGAGACTCCCTCAGCTAGGTCCTGGGGCAGTAGAGGAGAGGGTGCCTGAACTGGCCTTATCCCATAGCCTCACTGATATATATCTTGCATATCACCATAGAACCTTCGTCTAGCGATGGATGGAAATAGAGACAGTGACCCACATTGGAGCATTGGACTGAGCTCCCAAGGTCCAGATGAAGAACAGAAGGAGGGAGAACATGAACAAGGAAGTCCGGATCGCAAGGTGTGCGCGACTGATCTCTTATCTAATGGGAGCTCACCAAGGCTAGGTAGACTGGGACTGAAGGAGCATGTGTCACCCCTGACAAGGAATAACGGTCTGTCCATTCTGTTGGGCTGCTTCTCTGTAACCTGCTCCACATACTGGATAACCTTACACTACCTAAATACAGGGGGAGGTGTTAGACTTACTGTAAATGTATATGTCATGCTGTTCTGGCATCCATGAGAGGTCTGCCCCATATCGTGTGAACACTGTGGAGGAGTAGAGTAAGGGGGCTAAGGGAGGGAATTGGCAAAGTGATGGACGGTGAATTTTCAGTCAGATTTTACACAAAGTTTACATGAATCAATAAATGAGTGAATGACCATATAAATAGATATAAAGGTCATTTGCATGCCATAATGGTAAAAAACACAAATAAAAAAGCCAGATGATTAAAAAATAGAAAATACAAAAATGAGATTAAAATAAAAAGCAATTTTGGCTTGTCAATCAAAAATACTTACTTTTTAATGAACCAGTAATAATAATGATCAGCTCTGTGAAGAAATATTGAAGAATAATCATAAAAAATTTAAGATTACTACCTCCCAGCCTTTGTTTTACTCTGCTTTGCTGTGTCAGTGACAGTGGACATGTTTCTTACTCCTGTCAATCAGGCATAGTCTGCCAATATTACCCCTCAGAAATTCTAACTGTCACTCGCAATAGGACTTTGACACTATTCTGAGCAATAGTGAGCTTCATCGGCGTTATGATTTCATTGTAACAATTTTGATGTTTAATAGCTTAACAAGGTGAAAGTTTCTCCTTCTTTTCCTCAAAATCAGTCTTCATCTAAGGGTAAAACCATTTAACTAAATTTGCTTCTTTCATTAGAGATTCATTTGGAAAAGCACTTTCTTTTTTTTTTTTAATCTATTTTTTTATTCATTACTAAAAGCTGAATTATTAAAATGGCCCCATCAAAAACTTCAGCACAAACTGCCACCAAACCAAACATTAAGTCTCTTGATTCCAAGCACAAAAGAATCTATGTATGTACTCAAAAATATAGGTAAAAATTTTAAAAATTGTCTCACTTGGTACTCACTGGCATTTTAGTCCCTGACAAAATCATACTAAAATAAATTAACTTGGAGTTTACAGAATTTTATGTGTATGAAAATAAATTTCAACAAATAAGACATTACTAAACTTTGAAAAGAACAATTATAACCCAAGTGTTATAATGTAAACTTTCACCCAATGGAAGCTACAATCTTGCCTAAAAATAGAAAAATTAAAGGCAGGCGTTCCAATTACAGTTCTAAGAGATCTAGTGTCCTCATCGGGATTGAATGGGCATTTACACTCTGGCATGCTCAAAGACACTGACACAGACATGTTTGTATAAATCTATAAAAAAAAATAACTAGCAGATATGGTCTCTAGAGTCCTTTGACCATAGCTAAGTGACTACCAGATAAGACATCATACCCAACCACACTTTGAACTACAGTGACAGACTGTTTTAAGAGTAGCATGACTTAAAGGACATAGAGATGTAAGCTTTTATTTTAAAGGAGCTTTTACATTCTGGCCTGGGATGATCAGGAACAGCAGTCAGTTAGGAAGGGAATAGCTAGCAAAACCTATTCACACTTCGGAAAAGCAGCTAATTTACCCCAACAAAACTTTACATGGTAGAGGAATGCTTGGTGGCAGTACGTGTGTCTAGAATACACAAATCCCTAGCATTTCAAATAAACCTTTATAAACACCTGTCGAGCGGTTTTGCCAATGCAGGTAATTACTAAAACCATTCAATAAGGTAATACTTGACTGTCTTGTTATTAGACACACTTCAAAGCTTACTAGTAGTCTGGTTTCTGGGTTCTTAGTTAATGTGGAGATATGACAGATTGAATATTTACATAGCAATCTCACTACAATCACAAAGGTTTGGGCTAGAATATATTTCCTAAACTTTTCCTTTACTCTGGTGCTGTGGTTATAGCTCAGCATACTTGCTCAGCACCAATAACCAGCACTAAAGTAGTGGGGATAGGAAAACAAAACGGCATGCATTATAGGTATACTATACCAGTTAGTTCACTGTTTGGTCTGTCCACAGTTGTGTCTGCTTTGTCTTACCTTCAAGGTCAACATCAGTAAAGTTCTGGCAGCTTCTCATTTTTAATTTTTAATACCTGGTTTCTTCCACCTACTAATGCTCTGATGTTTTTAAAAACAACAAAAACTACTTACACTTTACTTGCACACTAAACATAACATTTTTTTCTATTTCATCAGTCATATTTAGTAATTATAAAAATAACAATCAGAAGAAATATGTAATAATCTTCTCAAATCCATACCCAAAATAAACCAAATATAGTCACAGCTCTGGAAATTACGTGCCTTGAACTGAATAAAAAGAACTGTAGTACCCGCTAGTACATTTAAGATCTCTGAAAAACTCCAAATAGTATTCAACTAATAAACTATATCCTCCCTTCAGTCCAAGCTAGAACTATTCTAAAGTTCAACTGATGTCATTTATATTTAAAAGCATTTAAGCCAACTATTATATCCGTTCTTAAAATTACTAAACTAAATTATCCAACTTTGTCATTATGATAGTATTTACTTCTTGTTAAAGACACAGCCTGTGTTCAGTGAAATAGTTCTGTGGGTGGGTTTATGTTCCCTCCAATAAGGCGGGTGGGGTAAATTAGTTTGATTAATACCTAATAGTTAAACTTGTGTAAAATAAGAGTTTGATCATATGGTCATTGTGTTTGAAAGACCCGAAATCAAGATGGTTATCTGTAATCAACAATCTATTAATTTGTAAAAACCAAAGGGCACTCATTGGTTAGTTTGCTGAGATGGAAAGCTATCTTGTATTTTAAAACCATCTTTTTAGGTTGGAACAGCAACACCGTACATAAAATACAAAACAAGTATCTTGTTTATGATTTTTGTCCTGGGTGGATAGAGAAATGCTTCACAGAAATTGTTAAGTATCAGTTTCTGTTTCCTCCATTAGAAAATTAGGTAATTAATGGATTCTTTGAACAGAATCATCGCTTGTTAAGTACGTACATGGAATTACCAAAAAGCAAGTTTTCTAGGATACTTTTATTCACATTTATTAATTAACCAGGGGAGGAATTTTATTCAAAGCTTTAAGACTTATCAGTTAGTATTTTCCTTTAAAATCTCTATTGTAGTTTTAGAAATAATGGATATTTCAATCTTGCATTTCCTAGTTAGATGACTGGTTTTTATGTACACATCTAAAAGATATTGTATATGTTATTCATTTATTTGCATTTACTGATGGTTGCCAGCGAATCTGACAGCTTGGAAAGAAGGTATTTTTTTTTTAAAATAGACTTGTGCTGATACTTATGCTGCACGTGTTCTCTACCAATGCTTCAAATGTTCAGTCCTTTGGTCCTTTGAGACTGCAGCATATGCGCCATTAAGTATGTTTAAACTTTCAAGTATCTAATTCACTTTTTAATAGTAACGTCTTTATAAATCCCATTTTCCAGCAACATGTATAAAACACCACCTCTTAGAAATACAGTTTTACTCACTGAGTCATTATCACCAGAAAACATATAGTGGCATTTATAACATTGTTGCATGCTTTCAAAGTAGGTTGAATTGGTTGAGGTAGGTCTGTTTCTGTCTCATACCTGTGAATTTCCTTTCAGGTCCACTTTATATCAAGAACCAAACGTAGACTTTCTGTTTTTTAAAAACAGCAACTTATTTTCATGCTCATTTTCCGAAAGATATAAAAGCAATCACATGGGAGCCCCTTTGTATGTTTCTTGGCTTCCCTATTCTCGATCTCTGCACTGTTAAGATGCTACTTTTAAGATTTCAAATGTTTAAATATGTGGGATTTTAATTTGAACCTTTTGAGTCCTATATTTGTGGAAAAGCACTTTCTGCCCAAACTTATCCACACATCTTTGGATCTACAAATAATTCACTAATTTCAAAGTCTTCACCTCCTGCATTGCAATTTGCAAAATGCTCTATTTCTTAGATATAGCTGCTCTTTGTTAGAACTTGACTCCCCTTTAAAGAAGCAAGCATCCTGGAATCAGGCATCTGGTTAGACATCACATGCCCACTGTCCACCATATCGGCATAAGAAATGTCATACATCATAGAAGTTTCTTCACCGTGGGTTTTAGCATAGAGCTTTTCCTCATCAACAATGGGGGAATTCCCAATGGGGGAATACCAAAATAACTTGGTATGGAAAATACCAAAATTAGAAGTATGACCATAAAAAGAAAAAAATATATGATTCTGACAAACGATGACTTCATGAGATAGCAAAATTGGAATGTTGAGGGTCAGCATGCTGGTTAATATGCCCTAGAGTGTTAAACATTAGCTTTAAATGCCAAAATATTATCATTTTACAACAATATTACTCGTACACTTTTGTTCAAAGAGCTAAAAATTTTCAGTGTTTTTTCTAATTATTAATACATACTACTTACCATTTTTCTTGGACTTAAAAATACTTCAGGCCAAGTGTAGATTCATTTTATATCCCAAAGAAAAGGATATCTTATCTGAAGACAGCATATAAAAGGAGTAGATCTGTTGGCAGAAGCTGATGGCTTGTATCTTAATGCCCTGACATGAAATAATAAATCAGAAAGTATATTATTTACAATAATGTCAGGAAGAAAAAATGAAAGTGAAAGTGAATGAGAGAAAAAATGCAGTTTACCTCAGACCAGAATTCAATTATCAAACCACTGCGAGGTAATCAGGAGATGGTCATATATCCCACTTCTTGGGTCTGTATCCTGCCTATCTTCCTGAAAACCAACATTTCTGCCTGCGGAGGGATGATTATTATTCTTCACTGCCAATTGTAGCTTACTGGTACCACATTCAGAAATGACGTGTCATGGTCCCTAAATGCACTAAGTGTGGAATCTGCCACTTGAAATTTTCATAACCAGAGATGCCTGAAGCTATTCTGTAACATAGCAATTATTATAGTGGGTCCTCAAATGGTGCATATGATCACTACATTCACGGTTTCTGTCAGGTATTGACTCCCAAAAAATGTGATTACAGAAAATGCATAATTAAAGACTAATCAAGAAATCACAGATATTAAGGCTGAAGCAGTGGCTTCATAGACTGAAACACAATTCCTGCCCTGCAAACAGGAACAGGTGACTCTTAGCAGAAGCATGAGGAAATCTCGGAAATTCTTTGCTTTTACTAGGTATCTATTGCCTCTGTCTCCTGCAGGTCCCTGGAACAGATTTTGATCTCTGAGTTTGTTTATCGCCAATCTCCTGACTAAATTCCAGCTAAAAGCTGGATTTTAGCCAGGAGCCTGGCTGGCAAAATCCCTCAGTGCAGACCTTTTTATGTCATCTACGAACCAATACGAAGAGAGATCTCAAACAAAGGACCAGAAAGCTCAGGACTTCATTTACCATGGTGATATCATCCAGAGCTGATGTTTCATCTGTGTCTCCCTCCTCTCGCTGTGTTGTAAAAAGTAGCAGTGCCATTTAAAGGGGAACACAGGGTAAAATGTAATTTACCCTTTGATTTTTCTCCAGTTAACAACAGCCAATCCTGGCTCATTATGACTGGTTGCCACAGTAACAATGCAGCTGCTTTTGCCTAGATGCTAGCTGTATACATGAAAGCCTCCACTTATATTTTTGGTTTTTTTTGTGACTTTGCGCTGTCAAGTGCATCTGGCTTCAGATTCTTTCTGATCTTTTTTTGTCTGATTTTATGTCTGTTTATTCGATTGAACTATAATTAATTATGTTATGTATAGTACATGTAATATGTATTATGTCTAAGTATAATATATGATTACAAGGATTCATGTAGTTACATTACAATGTATATTAGATCTGAATTTATTAGAATGTTGTATAAGGAGATGGATGGATTGTAGGAAGAAATGTTGATTTCACGTCCCATTGTAAATAGACCCGCTGTAATAAGGTATTCCACTGTGTCTTAATGATAAAAAAAGAATTTAAGTTAATGCATTCACGGGAAGAAATTTAAATATATTTATATTCTTAACATTTATGTTTGACTGTTTAAAGTCCTTATATATGTAGTTTTACTCACACATTTGCAAGAAGCAACTTTCAGAGTGTTTCTTATCATATGTAATTAATATATGTAAAATATTGCCTTAATATAATTTTATAAGTATTTGTTTTAAACATCCAATAGATTCCAAATATTAGAATTTCTCTCAAAATTTCATCATCACTATTAAATCTAAACAATTTTTTCTTTCTTTTATGTATACAAAACATATTTAAGGAAGTTGTAGGACCACTGATAAGAAACCATCTATTGGTACATGATCAGTGCAAAAGAGCTTACATATAAATCAAATAGTGGTTTGATGCAGATATTTATTTAAAATTGAATAATTGAGATAGGTTTCCTCCTGAGATTTAAATGTGTCATTCTACCCTAACTGGCCATGAATACTCAGAAAATTTTCTGTTATCACACTTCTCTAATGTCCTGAAATTGTATAATACCAGCTATTATTAGAAATTAGAAAATTTCAGCATTAGAAAATCAGTGTTCTAAAAATGAATTGCAGATTTACAAATTTCCAAATGAGCATATTCCTGACTGAGACTGCTACCTGACTGTCTCAGCTTTCAATGGAACCATGAAGGAATAAAAGTTAAGATGAGTATAAATCACAGACCACAGAGTTGACCACTCTAAAGATCATTGTATTATTCTTACTCACCAAATATGATATGTTCCTCTGTAAACACCAATGTCAAATTATCTTTTCTTAATTGTATATAATAATGTCCAGAAATGTGTAAATGTCTGTGTTCTTCCTCTACAATTCTTAAGCATTTAATGTAATAAGAACAACATGGAAGAAAATCCATGCCCATTGACCACAAATAGATTTTAAAAATGAGGGCACATTTACACTATGGAAAACTACTCCACATTAAAAATAAATTTCCAGGCAAAATTTATTATTTAGAATAAAAAATTATTTTATAGAATGTATGATTCTATAAAAATCCTTCTGAAGTGAGGTAACTCAGACCAGAATCATGAGGATGGTTTGAACCAAAGCATAGGTGAACAATAATTATAAAGCATAGGATAGAGAACCTATACACCAAAACAACAGAGAATCTACGTAATAAGGTGAACATAACTTAAAAATGATAACCCTGGGAAGAGCAAAAAGACAAATATGATGAAAAATGGGAAAATATAGGTATAGTGAAAAGAGAATGCAGATAGTAAGGACAAAGAGAGAAATGGAGAGGAAAGAACTGGAAGTAACAGGATTGCCAAGATAGCTGATGGAAAGAGACTAAGAGCAAAGAAAAAGTTCTATTCATTGACAGAAATATTATGGGAGTAGCTAAACTTTAGAATTGGAGGAATTCACAAGGATGACCACAATTAAGACTCTATGTAATAGTGGAAAGGGTACCTGAACGGCCTTGTTTTGTTGTCAGAATGATTACTATCTTAAATGTCATCACAGAACCTAAATCCAGTAAATTATGGAAGAGATGCAGAGATCCACAGTTGATCACATGGCTGATTTCCTAAAGTTCAGTTGAAGAATGGGAGTAGTAATAATACGTGCAAGAGATCAAAGTCATGATGGGAAAACCCATTGAAACAGCTTACCTGAGCTAATGGTAGCCTAGAAACTCTGGCCTGACAGTGAGGGAACTAGCATACTAACAAACTAGGCATTCTGAATATGAGGGAGATTTATATGATTGGGGCAGACTTTGATTACAGGGTCAATGGGACCGGGATTAATTCATCCTGCATGTTCAGATTTTAGGGAACCCATTCTCTGGAAGACTCTCTAGCAAACTCTAGATATACTGTGAACAAAAAAATATAGAATACAAATGCATCTATGATACGTTCAAATGAAATAAAATAAAATAAGGATATTGCTTGTGTTAGAGATGTGTCTTTTTAAGGCATCTGGTAAGTCATATATAAACAAGCAAAAAATTACATTTACATATAACTTAGTGTTATTTCAATGTGATTTGGCTTTAAATAATTGTAAGTCATTGATAGAAATGTTTTGTTTGTTTTTACTAGGTTTTCTTTATCTCCTTGGAAACAATTAAAGTCAGAGTGGTTTAACTCTTAGAAATTGTATTATTTTCTTTTTAGGCTTACTTCATGTTACAGAGTGGGAGGGGCAGCCTGACTAAAAAATGGGCCTGTTCATTAATCCCATATTTTAAGGCAGATGTAGATCACAGCCCAGTCTATGGTAAGATATTAAGTATCAGCTGAGCAGGTTTAAATTCCAAGTTCATGTGATTGTTGTTCAGTTTGTAGACATGAGCATTGAGGATGAAATCACTACTGAGAAAGTGAAATATGTAAGGAATAAACATAGATATTTTATACTAAAAATACATATAAAATAATACATACCAACACTATTATGAAAAAATTTAAACATAAAATTTCTCAAGTAGATAGCAAAAATTGAAATTAATGTGTACATCAGCATATAAATAAAATGAAATAGATAGGAAGTGGATACCTACTAATCAAGAACAGGGTACAGAATATTCCTTTATATTGTGTGAATATTTGTCATTTGGATTTATTTAAGAAATATTCTGACTGCATATTTTCTAAGTAGGATAAGTTTCAGCTGACGAAACAGACAAAAAGTAGTTAGGAAAGATCGAGAATTATCAGTGCCATGAGAAGCTGTGGAACCTGGATGTAATCCACATGGCAGAGCACATATATGAAATATAATTAAAATATTTACATGTAAGTTAGTAATAAACTGAGTTATTTCCTGAGTGTTTAGAATAAATAATAATTTTCTCTGTGATTACTCAGGAATTGTCTAGTGGAAAACAAAACTCTGCCTAGTAATGATATTCTGATGTAGGGAAGTAATTAGTATAAGACAAATTAAAATATATATCTAAAAGATTCTAAGCAATCAAAAAATTGAATCAAATGTGGATTCTGAATAGTGTCTTTGTTCGGTTAAGATCAATACTAGTGTGAAACAGTGGAATGGCTCTTTAGGAGATGTTTTATGATCATGGTGATGGTAATTACCAAGAGCATTAAGACTCCATTAAGATGTCCTCCATTCAAATATTTTATCAGGTTTATTAATAATGGCCTGTATGCTAATCTGTGTAAAAATGGACCCAATAATGTCCCAGAGGTACAGTGATAATCATGGCTCCCTGAGACTTCAACCATGAAGCTAGTCTCTGCGGGACCCAAAGGTGAGGATACAGCTACAAATGCATCAAATACTGTATTTTAACATTGTCCCATCTAATAAAATAACAATAGAGTTGTTTAGCAAAGAAAGTTCAGACAAAAATGACTCTAGATAGACTGCTGTGTGTTTACAAATATGCATGTGTCAGTGATTTTGCTGGTCTTTTTTTAAATGTTAGTTATGAATTTAAATGAGATAATATTAATGGATCACTGTTAAGATGGGATTCATGTAATTGCTTTCTTTTCATTTTCTTTTCATTCATTTTATACTCTAAAAGAAGTTCTCCCACGGATTCTTCTTCCATATGCTTCCCTTCCCACAGTTCAGCCTCACAAATTCCACCCAAGGGATAGGCCACCCATGGCAGGGCAACATAACTTGGCTATTAAGCTGATGCAGTACAAACCCTACCATATCAAGATGAGTTAGACATCCAAAGTTATGAAATTATCTCTAAAAATAAGATCTTGTACCAGAAATAGGTCCTGTTCTCCCTCGCAACCCCTTAAATTGACCAAGCTATACATATGTCTTCCACAAACAGTTAGTCTAGATCAGTGAAATACAGGCTTCATCGCAGTTGGTATAGAGTTCATGATTTCCCATGAGCTTGGTTCTGTCTCTGTAAGCTTCTCAAGATCTTCAACCTCCCTTGCTGATATAATTTCTGCTCATTGGCATTTTGGTATCTCTTTGGAACATTGAAAATTTCTTCTCCTATATTAATATACAAAAATTTTGGAGGAAAGAAACCCTGATTGCTCTTAGGACAGCAGAGAGAGGAAGAGAGGGAATGGGGGGAGCTGGAGGGTATTGGAAGGAGGGGAGGAAGTGGAAATTTTTATAAATAAATAAATAAAAATGAAGGAATAAAAAGACTTGTAATACCTATTCTTCTTGTATAAAACCCCTTGTATGAGAGCTGCAAAATACACTCAGATTCAAACTGAAAAAAAAATTTGGAAAAAATGCATCACATCCCAATTTTAAAATGACTGCACAATTTCCACTATTACATCTGAAGATTGTATACTTTTATCTCTTTAATAACATCTCAGTTCATTTAAGAAAGTTGTATGACATTCAGTATGAATCTACCAACTGGAATATTAGAAGCCAATTTTGGTAAACATCCTAGAAAAAAAAAACATCTAAAGTTCATTCTCAGTGATCTCACTCTGATATGGATCAGGCATCATTAGTACTGCCATTAGGCATGCTGGGATTTCTGAATTTTGATATACCATAAGAATTAAGCATTTTGTTCTATTACTTGGAATTCATGAGTAAACATGTGCTTATATGAATCCTTTTCAATATATCTAAAGGTCAGAAAGTTCAGATGTACTCTTGATGCTTCAAGTGTATAAGCTAGGATGCTTGGAGCTAATGTGTTGTTACAGAACACTGTGCCAAGACAAATGAGTATTTTTACCTAGTGAGCGGTTACTACCTGTTTGGAGACGTGTAGATGAATTTATTTTGTATGGTCTTTGTATTATGGAAACAAAGTCTTGGATCATACCCAATTTTATATTGAGGTAAATAAGAACTCTGAATGGTAGATTTGAGAAAAATAAAAGTATTCACTGGATGCTCTACTCATCTACAAGGTGTGCACATTACCCCAAGTTCAATATGCAATGAGTCTATGTCAAGCCATTAAGCAGTTTGTAGCATAGTACTTACAAAACCCACTTAAATGCTTGGTCTCTTGACAGAGCCAAAGGTCACTCTAGAAACACTACAAAGTAAGCCTGCATTTTCAAAATGGTGTGCTGCAATAGTATCAAGCTTATTCCTAGGCTGATCATGTTAAAAATTAACAGCCTAGTATTGGATATTTGACTACACAAGGCATAAACTTGTCTTCCTTGAGAGTATTTTATGGTGGATGCCTTTTATGAATTTCCTAGCCATCTTTAAATCTAATCACAAAGGCATTAAAACAAAGGTTGTCTTATTTTCAATAATTTTCCTGTGATGACTGAGGCTCCATTCAAATCTTGCCACTCTTGCTTTCTAGTAATTCAATTTTATCACTCCCTTTTCCTGTTCATTCTTTTATCTCTTCAACATTGCATGTCTGCATTATAGACAGTTTTTACATTATAATTTGTTGTTGGGGTCACTAATTCATTTTTGCCAAAAATATTGGTTAATAGATAATAATCTAAATTCGTCAAGCTTGTAGAGGGAGGAGGAGAGGGAGTGGGGGGAATGGGAGGGTATGGGGAGGAGGGGAGGACATGGAAATTTTTATAAACAAAAAAAATAAAAAAAATAAAATAAAAATAAAAATAAAAATGTAATGTATAATTAAGAAAATCAGTTTAATAGATAGTCATCTATAATAGTGAAGTATATAGTCATTTTAGTCAGGTTTTCTAGATATATAGACATATATTTCAGTTAGATAATCTTCAAACCTTTCAAATGCCTACAGAATATGGCATTTAAAATGTTTTATGACCTTAAGACTTCTCATGACACTGAGACACATCTGTTCTTGGCAGCACCAATCTAGTTCAAGAGGATGATGCGCATCAAAGAGGCTCCTTATAGAGTTTGTTAGCCATTTTGGCAAGAAACTGTTCTTGCCTGGACTGCTTGATGCTATGCTTTATGAACTGGATATGCATAACACAGAGAGAAATGATTGCTGAACTTGCCTAAAGGTAAGACCAACCTATAGGGTTCCTATTTCATGAAAGAGTCTGCCAGACATTCTGCAGGACACAGAAGAAAGCAACTGATGAACTATGCCAGTACAAGGCATAAGTGATCTTCAAATTTCCTGCTTCACTGAAAAGTCTACGAGAATCTATGGGCCTGTAGACTGATTCTGTAACATGGTGCCCCAATGTTACAAAAGAACTTTGGGTAACTTTGTCCAGGCAGTGAAATATCTCTTTCAGTTCTAGAGTTTTGGAGTTGTTCTAGAGTTGCTTATAATGCACTTTCTGTTTACATAGGTAATATTTATATCTTTCTGGGGTCTTTGTTGGATTTTAAGAATATATTGTTATAATTATAGTTTTCCTTAGTTATGATAAAAGATAAAGTAGATATAAATATTGTAACTGTAAAAAAATAATTTTCCTGCAATGACTGAGGCTCCATTCAAATCTTGCCACTCTTGCTTTCAAGTAATTCAATTTTATCACTCCCTTTTCTTGTTCATTCTTTTATCTCTTCAACATTGCATGTCTGCATTATAGACAGTTTTGACATTATAAGTTGTTGTTGGGGTCACTAATTCATTTTTGCCAAAAATATTGGTTAATAGATAATAATCTAAATTCGTCAAGCTTGTAGACATGTTAGTTAGATTTTCAAGATATACAGAGATGTATTTCAGATGGATGGGTATTCTTCAAACCTTTTAAAGACTACAGAATATGTCATTTAAAATTGTTTTGATCATCCAGGATTTTTCATGACAATGAGACATATCTGCACATGGAAGCACCAGTCTACTACAAGAAAAGAATGATCAACAAAGAGGCTCTTTATGGAGTTGGTTAGCCATTTCAAAAAAAAAAACTGCTCTTGCCTGAACTGTTTGACTGAACTTGAACTTGAAGGACCCATTGGAAAAATGATGGCTAAATCTCCCTACAAATGGTGAGAGAGTCCTTTGGGGTTCCTGCTTCATAAAAGAATCTTCAATACATTTTGTAGGACATACAAAAAATTACTGACAAGAGGCCAATATAGGTAAAAGTATCTTTGTTTGCTTCCTGTTTGTGGAAAAGTCTGTCAAATAATATGGGCATGTAGTCTAAAGATGGATGCTCCAACCATACCAAAAAAACTTTGGGTGATTATCTGGGAAATGAGATGTCTTTGTCAATTCTGGAGTTTTAAAATTTGCTTACAGTGTACTTCCTGTTTACTTAAATAATATTATATCCTTCTGGAGAATTTGATTGACATGGGATTCCCCTCAGTATACAGTTAATATGTTCCTTTTAATAAAGGAACAGTATTGTGAATATAGCAATGCTATAGGGGAAAGAACTAGGAGGGGGAAAGCTAAGCAGAATTCTTACAGAAAGGAGGAGTTTAAAAGAAGCCATGGAGTCATCACTTTAGACAGACATGCTGAAACTTTGCTGGTAGGCCATGACCTCATAATGCACATATTAATAGAAATGGGCTAAATCAAGATGTAAGAGTTTGCAAATAGAAAGCTAACGATAATGGGCCAAGCAATGATTTAAATAATATGGTCTTGTGTGATTATTTTGGGTGTGAGCTTCTGGGCTGCCAGGTAACAAACTAAAAGCCTCCCTACAAGATTTTATGGAGTTAAAGAATAGATAGTTATAGTTTTTTTAGCTATGTTAAATGATTAATTAGAAATAAATATAGTACTGCAATTCTTGCTTGATACCTGCTTAGTTAATTGTAATTTTACTATGTTAAAGATAAATCCTTCCATTTTATTTAAACAGACAGGGCAATATGATGTGAGAAATCCTTCTGTATAAGTGGTAATTTTATTGGTTAATGAATAAAGAAACTGCTTTGGGCTATAATAGGGCAAAAAAGATATAGACCAGGAAAACTGAATTGAATGCTGGAATAAAGAAGGCAAAGTGAGGAAAAGCCCGGTAGCTCTGCAAGAGACAGATGCTGGATGGAACATTGCCAGTAAGAGCACCCATGTTGTGATACACAGATTAATTATTAAAACAGTTTAATAAGATGTAACAGCTAGCCAATAAGAAACTAGAGCTAATCGGCCAAGCATTGATTTAATTAATCCGGTTTCTGTGTGGTTATCTTATTAGTCTACATAGCCGATAAATGAATGAGTAGCCTTCTACATTAATAATTAGTCAATTAGATATTCCAATAGACTCCCAGCTGTGTATATACACTGTTCCAAGAAATCTTAGCAAAACCACGAACTTTCCATGCCAATCTAAAGATTCAGGAAGTATTCAGGACTTTTTAAAATCTCTGCTTTTTGAATATTATAATCCCAAGTGACACAGGCATTGTATATATTTCATATTCATATACATACCAAATTGTTCAACAGTTACTGATTCTTATTGCTGTACCTAAGGTATTTCATCATTTCTTCTATCAGTGTGGGTAGATTGCTCAGTTTCTCTGCTTCAACAGCATTCATACTGGTGTAGATGAGGTAGATATAAAAGGCCAAATGGTTAGGTTGCTTATTCTACGCTTAAACTTATAAGGACATACATAAAATGGTGTACATCACTATGAATTTTTGTTTATTGATATAAATGCAGTGTTATTTTTGCCACATTTTCTACAGAGGTTTTTATTCTTGTTTGGGTTATATTTTAATGTAATCATTAAAAATGTAATGTAATATGCTCTACCTTGAATGATACTATTACAAGCAGTTTAGGAAATGTACAATGATCAGTGGCAGGCTGCTCTCCTGCCAGCCACCCAGCTAGCTTTACCCAAAACAATGAGAAGGAAACTGTATTCATTTAAAAACTGTCTGGCCAATTAGTTATAACCTCTTATTGGCTATCTCTTACATATTGATTTAACCAATTTTTATTACTGCGTGTTGCCACTTGACTGTGGCTTACCGGGATGAGTCTAACCGGGGTCCATCTCCGGGAGGAGAGCTATGGCGTCTGACTGCCTCTGCTTTCTTTCTGCCACAATCTTGTTCTGTCTACTCCACCCACCTAAGGGCTGGCCTATCAAAAAGGCCAAGGCAGTTTCTTTATTAACCAATGAAAGTAACACATAGACAGTTACCCCTCCTCCATCAAGGAAAACTAAGAAACATAGGTAGTAGTTAATCACCTCTAACAAGTAGAAATGTATTTATGTTAGATATGTTTGCTATGTAACTCAGGGATGAATTTTGGCAGATAGGTGATCTTCAAACACATCAGATATCTAAAGAAAATAGAAATTAAGTTATTTTAATATCTCAAGACACTTGACAATGATATACTATTGAGGCACCTGGAAGCATCAATGACTACAGAGAAGCTGATGGACATCAAGGAATCTAGATAAGGACTTTGAATTCACTGTGACAATTTTAGACACCAAGCAAGAAACTGCTTCTCCCACAACTGCATAGAGTATGCTGCCCACATTTGGCAAGAAGGAAACAAAAGAAGTGGGTTGTTAGAATTTGACAAGATGATGTTGGCCTGTTCTTCAATATTCACCTGTACAGAAATATCTGTGAGAAATTTTGGGCCTGTAAGCTAAAGACAGATGCCTCAGTGTTGCAGAGGAACCTTGGATGAGTGTACCAGCAGTCCTCAGTCTCCTTCTATTCCATAGTTTTAAAGACTGTTCTTTTTGCACTTGCTGTTTACTCAGATATGTATTCTTCTCCTCAGGTCTTTGAAACAATTGACGACTACATAGTTATAGTTTTACAGTTTTCCTTGTTACCAAAATAAAAAAATACTGATAAAAGAGATGTAACATTTAAAAACATCGAGAGATATGAAATGCTGCCATGTTTAACTGAGAAAATGATGTAAACAGGGAAAATATTTTTAGTTTGGTAATACAAGCTATTGTAGACTGTGATTTTGGAACAAATCTTTGTAAGCACCAAAAATGGGTGGTTAATAAAATATATTCTCCAATGTTGTCAAACACAGATGGAATAGTTTTTATGAATTTAAGTCCTAATTTTGCTAATTCTTTGGACTCCTGTACATGTCAGGAGCAGGCTGCCCTGTCGAGACCAATGTACAGTGAGGCTTTGGTTTCACTGAGTTCCAAATGAGACCTGGAATAAAGACAGAACCTGACTGATAAGAACCAGTACTGAAAACTTTTTATAAGCTTTCTTGGTCTTAGATAGCAGGAGTGTGTGCATTCAAATTGAGCATGAAATAAGAACCAACTAGAATAGTGATCTCAATTTCAACTGTGCAGCCAATTTCTGTGGTCATCTTGGAGAGCTCAATCTAACTGCTGATTTCCTTCTTCCTCCATAGCAGTAGCAGACAAACTCAGCATGGACAAGAGAATAAATTTTAATTTACTCCAGAAAATGGGTCATCTTAATGAGAGGGGGATTATAAACAATAATCCATGATAACAATCTATTATAAACAATAGTCCATGATAACTATGAGTGACAATTATTTACTGTTAGGGTCTACATCTTGGCTATTGATAGGAAAGCCTTCATTTTAATCTTTATATTTCTGATTGTTATTCTGGCCTGCTCATTGAAGCTTATTGCTGGCATTTTCTAATAGGCCAAGTCAGATTCCACAAATGCAATTAATAATTATGTGAATTATAGAATTTGTAGTACATTTTAAATGTATGAATTTTAAATAGAAATTATGAAATAATAGTGATATTTTCTAAATAGGGATGATATTTTAAAAGCCAGTTCAGAAATGCACAAATTACATATGATATCGAGAAATATCATGATAATTTTGCAAAAGTTTGATGTTTTAATTTAGAAAGAACAAAATATATTTATTATTTCCAATTTTCAAAATTGTATGCATGCTTTTATTAGTGTTTCATATATGTACATGTTTTGACATTGATTTCAGAGTAATAATCTCTAATTCTTTTGACATGTTTTAAGGTATTTTTATATAAACACTTTAATTTTGATAAAATTTACCACATTGCCATCACTAGATTTTCTCTGTAATCACCAATATCAGTACTTCATCCTCAGGTCATATATCTGTTCTCTCTTTTCACTGACATCTGATTTCAGGGAAAAATGTGTGTGTGTGTGTGTGTGTGTGTGTGTGTGTGTGTGTGTGCATGTGTTTTGAATTGGGGCATTATTCTAGCACATGGGTAACATTTCAAAGCTAGCATACATGAGAAAATCTATTTTTCCCCTTTCATCATTTCTGTAAAAATTATAAGCCATGCCACTCTTGGGAATATACCAAAGAGATGCCCTATGATACTACAAAAGCATTTGTTAACTATGTTTATAGCAGCACTATTTGTAATACCTAGAACCTGGAAACAACCTAGGTGCCCCTAAATAGAAGAATGGTTAAAAAAGGTGTGGAACATATACACATTAGTGTTTTACTCAGTGATAAAAAAAATGACATCTTGAGTTTTGCATGCAAATGGATGGAAATAGTAAACGCTTTCCTGAGTGAGGTAACCCAGACCAAAAATAGAAATATGGTATGTACTTACTCATAAATGGATTCTAGCCATAATTAAATGACATTGAGCCTATAATTCGTGATCCTACAGCAGCAAAATAAGAAAATGAACACAAAGAAAATCATATAGTCATTCTTCTGGAAATAGGAAGTAGAAAAGATTGTCAGGCAAATCTTGTGTGCACAGGGATGGAGGGGAGGATGTAAGGGGAGATGGGTAGAGAGAAGGGAAAAGGGGAGGGTTCGGGAGAATTTGGGGGAATGGGATGGGTGGGATGGAGGAAGGATGGATATGGGAGCAGGGAAATAAATATCTTAATTAAGGGAGCCATTTTAGTGTTTGCAAGAGACTTTATTCTTGAGGGGTACCCAGGCCTAAAGAGAGGTCCCCATATGGTTCCTTGGGCAGCAGAGGAGAGGGTACCTGAACTGTACTTGTCCCATAGCCACACTGATGAATAT
The DNA here is from genome assembly GCF_982192425.1 of Myodes glareolus. NCBI lineage: Eukaryota > Metazoa > Chordata > Mammalia > Rodentia > Cricetidae > Myodes > Myodes glareolus. The sequence continues at coordinate 39,031,546 of NC_142049.1, forward strand.
CTTGCATATCACCATAGAAACTTTATCTGGCGATGGATGGAGATAGAGACAGAGTCCCACACTGAAGCACTGGACTGAGCTCCCAAGGACCAAATAAGGAGCAGAAGGAGGGAGAAAATGAGCAAGGAAGTCATAACCACGAGTGGTGCTTCCACCCACTAAGATGGTGGGATTGATCAAATGGGATCTTACCAAGGCCAGCTGGACTGTGAGTGATGGAACATGTGATCAAACTGGACACTCTGAATGTGGCTGGCAATGAAGTCTGACTGAGAAGCCAAGAACAATGGCACTGGGTTTTGATTCTAACGCATGGACTGACTTTGTTGGAGCCTGGTTTGTTTAGATGCTAACATTTATAGACATGGATGAAGGGGGGAAAACATTGGACTTCCCACTGGGCTGGGAACCCTGACTGCTCTTAGGATTAGAGAGGGAGGGGTGGAGGTGGGGAAGTGGAGGGAAAAGGGAGGATGGGAGGAGGTGGAAATTTTTAATAAATAAATGAATAAATTATTTAATGAAAATATAATTCAATCTCATATTTTGAATTCATAATGTTCCTCAGAATACAGTAGAACATTCTCTGGATTTTGTAATGAAACAATTACATACGCAAATTTACACAATTTAATTCAATAATACAAGTATACATATACATAAATATAAATCAATTACTATTTGTATGTGTTAGTATAATGGCAGGCCACAGCCTTGAAATGTGCCACATGTGGTATGAAAATAGGCAAAAAAATCTTAGCGATTCCTTCATTCAATCTATATGCTTCATGTCCTGGGAAAATATGATAATGTTAGTATACCAGATTTTTTTTCACAAGTATATATTATAAATAGATCCAGTTGTTAATATTTCAAATTATCGGTTTATGGACAGAGTCCTCAATGAGTCTGTTAATTTTTTGAACATAAAAGCAGAATATAACATAAGGGTTATTATTTGGAGTAAACAAAAATGTTTTTATATGAAACTCACTTCTCTACAACTTTCTTTCCTCTGATTCTATTTTTTGCATTTTTACAGATTCTACAATTGTTGTCTGCCTCCTGAACTAATACTGTTGGATCACTACAATGTCTTTGATGTTCTTATATAATCCACACATATATCAAATAAGAGAAACATTCAGAAGTTTTCCATACAAAACTACATAGAAGGAATAAAATTGTTTTACTGTTTATCTTAAAAATAAAGTATTTAAATATCTGTTTACACTATTAGGATCTGAATGTCAGTCTCTTAAACCATGATTATAGCTATAATTTCTACTTATACTCATCCTAAACTATTACTGTCAAAACCTCAACTAACAAGAGTACAACATATCAAGGTTAAATGTGTGATTTTCCAGTTACTTCAAATGATATAATTTGTCAAAATTTAGCTCATCGAGGGTATTACTGGTTTCATATGCATAGACATGTCTAAATTTTTACTCTTATATTTTTTAAAAATGCAGATATACAATTGACAAACAGAAAAATTTGCCAAATGCAGCAGTCGAGCCTACTCCATATTTTTAGGGAGATAGTGATAAAAAATAATCATAAACTTCTTCTGCAACTTTTCTTAGGAATATAATTTCTAACTCGGTCCTAAATATTTATCCGTAGACCCACAAGACACATTGGCTATAATTTGAAGAAAAAAAAGGATATAAATTTAAAGTATTAAAGAACAAAATATTAGAAATCTTAAATGGCTATTAAATTAAATGAAAGCAAAGAAACAATGAAAAATGCTTAACACAATGAAATCCCTTATTGAACTGTCAAAAGAGATGGAAAACTCTCTAAATCAACACAATTACAAAAAAGCCACTGGCAAATGTTGGAGGATAAAAGGAAAGGATCATTTTCTACTGTATAGTAATATTGATAGGCTTTTTTATTAGAAAGGTCAGTGTTAAATTAGTTATATAAAATCAAAACAGTGAGTATTCAGTATGGAATTTTGATCTGTACAATCATATCTACACAATAAAATATAATAATTTTTGTGGGAGAGTTACTGCTCCCTGATTCAGTTTCGCACATCTGTTGAGCTTGGCTTCTCATGCTGCTCTGATCTGTCAAATACTAACTCTCCAAGTGGTTAGGCTTCATTGTTCCCATGTCCTGAATATTCTGACTTTTCTTCTTGCTTCTTTTAGGGACTTTATTCCTGACCATAGTTATTGTCTAGTAAGTTGTCTAATTAACCATGCACACGAGGAGAATTTCCTTCTTTCCGTTATCCTATATTTACCTGGATTTTTCCCTTGAATAAACAAGACTTGATCAGAATCCTGTCTTGTCTCCATCTCCTCTGTCTCTTGTCCCATCTCATTCTCACTTCTCCTCTGGGGACGCATTGACTGAAGGTGTGTCAGGGTAAATTGGTGCCCATCGTTTGGCTGGAACACGGGATTCAGTGAAGAAGCTGTTCAGAGACACACATATAAAGTGAAGAATAAGTAAGAGGAAGAGAAGCACAGGAACCTGGTGTTTGTTCTAAAACTCGGTAAGCAGAACACCGATCACGGAACAATAACTTAGCATGAAATGAGACATGCATTCAAGACATGGGTGTGGGTGTAAATATTAAAATTAAAAGTTAAGGTTTTTTGAGTACATAAAAGATGTTTATAGATGAGAAAAATTGATAGAGAGTTAGAGAGGCTCTTAAAGATTACAGTTAAGCATTTGGACCAAGAAATTTCCCTATAACTGCCTATTTTATTAGAATTAATAAATTTTAGTTTTAGAGGCATTATGATTTTATAGTTGACAATGTTATGGGGACAGAAGAGAAAGTATTACTAAAAGATAAGGTAGAGAAAATAGATAAAAAGGAGCCTAAATATTTGCAATGGCAAATATGGGTTTTTAAATTTGAGAAGGCTCAAATTAATACAGCCAGCAAAAATCCGGTGCTAAGGGAAATTAATTTTCCTGTGTTAACAGGCAAGTGGAGCTTGAAATAACCCTAATCATCAGGCTAATACCCCAGTTGAAATACATGAATTACTGAGAGAAATAGGCATGGAAGCATTGGAGCATCTTTGTCCCATGGGAGAGAACTACGGTTGTTGGATTATAGGTATCCAGAAATCTAATGACACTTATATTGAATTCCTAGCTTGGCTGAAATAAACAGTAGAAAGAACTGTAATTGGAGAAGAAGCAAGGAAATAACTTCTTAAAATGCCAAGCATATAAAAATGCCAATGTGTGTTATAATGAGCTATGCTATCAGTTTAGGAAACAGGAAATATTAATAATTATAGGAATGAATGAAAAGATATTCCATCTGAAAGTAAAAAACTGCAATTGGCTGCTGAAAATATGGCTAATATTTATTATAATCTGCAAAAAGAAAATAAAAATTTAAAAGATTTAAAATGTTTGGTAATTGACAAATCAGTTTCTTACCAAAGAAGCTAAGGCAACAGTAAAGTTAGTTAAAGTGTGTATTCAAAACGCCTTTTGAATAGGTTATAACCTCTGATCACATGCAAAATGTCTAGAGATCTGACATTTAAAAATTTGGAAATGCTCTAAGGAATCATTGGTAACGTTTTACTATTAAAGAGGAACGTGGACATTTACATACTAATGCTAATCATCCATATGTTCAATATAAAATTCCATTTAGATAAGCAAATCATACTTTAAAGTCCATTAAATTTTAATACAGCAAATTGAAATTTTCAAAAGGAAGATTTTTGTATGGAATTAATGTGAGATATTTGGAAGCATTGAGGCAACTTTACATTAATTCATATTAAATTTCTCAAATCTGCCCCAAAGGGATATTCTCACTAGGGTAGAGAAATATTTTGCTTATACTTTAAATGTTGAACTAGCAGAAAAATTGCCAAGAACTGAATAGCAGTCTGCATTGCTAATGGAGAAAGGGAGAGGGTATCACAATCTCTCTCTGCAGGACGAGTAACAATTATGGCTCCTGAAGAAGACATTCCAATATTGGCCATGGTAAAATTATATTTATGGAAGCTAAATTGACAACATTGGTCTTCACCACGATCACAAACTTGGGGTCAGGTGAAATCTCTTGTGCCCTATGGTCAGATTACTGTCCATCAGTACAAAAGACCAGTTATAGCCAAATACTTTTCTCTGGCCATATGTGCTCTGTTAATTGTCTCTTCTGTTCAGTGATCAGTTGTAAAGTATTGTGCTTATATCCCTTGTACACCTGGGTTAAAGCCTGTCTTTTGGGGAAATACTGATGTTTTAGTGTATAGTACTATAAGTATCCTCTCTCCTCCTTGAAATGACTTGAATTATCTGAATAATTTTGATGGGACCTCTTATAATATTACTTACAAGGATGATAGAAATCCAATAAGCTTTGGAAATTGTCCTTGTTTATTAGTGGGATTACATTATTACAACCTGGTATTAAAATAAGCATATCTCATACTTGTCTTCAAAGAGTTTCGGCGTGGTCCATTAATCAGACCTGGGACAATATTATTGAAAATTACAAATTATCATATCCTGTATGTCCAGATATTACGTATCATGGTTTAAAATATCAGCCATTACTTTGGGAGACTTGTTTGGGAAAATTTGGAAAAATAGTTCAAAATAAATAGATCCGTTGGGGAGTATATGGTCAATTTATTAACACTTGTTCTGAATGGAATATTATTATTGTAATTTGCTTAATGCTACCAGGTGGAATTGAGCCGAGAATGAAATGATAACTGGAAGACATCTTCTGGCACGGGGAGATAGAGGAATCAGTGATAATCACAATGCTTTATTCACAGCTCCTACTGCAATTCAGAAGATTGTTCCTGCCTTAAAACATGTTCAGCTTTTAAATGGCTCATTTTTTGCAACAGTAGTATCTGCTTCTACTTACAAATTTCCCTTATTTGGAAGTACTAATATTACTGATTGTTTGCCAATACCACATGTAGTTTTTGTTGGAAGAATTAATTCTACAACTGGAATTGATTGTTATGATTGTCAATTGCATTTATATATTAATACCTCTGATAAGTTTAACCCTCATAATCAATCTCTTATGATATTACAACAGCATACACATATTTGGCTGCCTTCTACTTGGGTCATCTTTGGGCTCCAAATTGTCTAGATATTATTGTAGAATTCTTCAAAAAGATATTGAAAAGAACAAAGCACATGTTCAGTATAGTAATAGCTGTAACTCTTAATCTTATTGCTGTTGTTGCTTCTGCTTCTGTGGCTGGTTTTGCTTTACATATGTCCTTGTAGACAAAACACTTTGTAGAGCAATGACATAAAGACTCTCATGTACTATGGATAGAGAAAGATCAAGTAGGTGCTCATCTTCAGACAGAGATTGATGTATTTAAGAAAACAATGGGATGGTTGCGAAAGAAATATCTATCTTTACAAGAACAAATTGCCTTGCATTGTGATTGGAAATAAACCATTTTTGGCATTATTGACTTGTCTTATATTGATTTCTACATAATTGGAAGGTTATTCAAGCTTATCTTTTGGACAATACCTCTACTCAATCTCACATTGATCACTCACATGATAATATAGGATTTACATTTGCTAAATCATTTCCTGATTTGGATGCCTCCACCATTGCACAAACTTTTGCTGACAAATTTACATATCCTAAAAGATTTTTAGAAAGTATTCTTCATATCTCCATTTGTATGCTTATTTTAATCATTTTTATGTTTCTTTTATTCTTGATTATGTATGAATATTTTATTCAACCAATAAATATGCAAAGTTTATATATTTTATGGTAAAAACATCTTTTGGCATCAAATAAAAATGGGGAAAGAGGAAGATCTGGGAACACAATTGGCCTAGAGTGCCCGGTCCTCCTGAGACAGATGTGACAAAGTAGGGAAAGAGCTGTCTGGCAGACCAAGCATAGATGAAAGCATACTTGTACCAGACTTTTATAATAATAATATATTTTATTCTTCCATCATCTAATGCAATATTGATATGCTCATATATCTGAGAATCATTTGACCCTCATAAGAGATGTTCTTTCCTACTAGTAGGAAAATAGCATGTGCAGGGAAGATTTTTCTATAGAAAATAAAATGCTATGTAGTACTATGTTTTGATGTTTCATGTCTGTAAACCTACTTGAAAGCTTCATACACTTATATTTTAAGGATGGCAGAAATATTGTGACAGATTCAAATGGAGGCTTTTGATACTAAAGTAACAATGTTTACCAGTCTCAACATTACTAGCAGACATACAGGTTTAGAACCTGAGATGAATATACAAGATAATATATGCACTTTTTCAAAGCATATAAAAACAAGACACACAATAACAAAGAAATCTATTCTGTTAATTATTTTCAGTTGAGTATGCAATACTAGCTGCCGTTATCAATAAACACTTGATTTCCCCAAAAGCTTATGTTGTCTGATTTCCTAATTAGGAATGGGCATAAATTATGAAAATATCATGTACATGAGAATTTATATGGAAAACCACAAAGACTTTTTCAGCCAAAACAGCAAATTTGAGCGTGTGAGAACTTGAAATTCAAGAGGATGGCTCGAAATATGTTTCCTCTTCTTTTCCTTATTCTTAATTCAGAGTCTTTGGTGACTGATACAGAAGTGCTTACAGATTTTACTATATAACATTTTCAATGAGTCTAAGTTTTGATATTAAAAAAAACTGCAATGTCATACCCATTTTCACAATGAAACTCCATGAATCTAGTAAAGGGCAAGACTCCCCATGACGCTGTCAGGTACTGAAACCAGAACTGTTATATTTCCTTGCAGATACTGCAGTGTTTCAAAACAGAGAAAGTGGTACCACAAATTTAAAGAGAAGGAGAATTTTCATAAACAGGGATAGACATGAGGCACATACAATAACAGGTGACTCAGGACTGTAAAAGCAGGAATAAACCATTACCTGACTGCTAATATCCCTGGCCTTTTTCTCATAAAGATGTCAAGATCAGCGTGCCGGGTCTGGGCCAGTGTACTTTCCAGGTTCAGGTAAAAACATTTGGAACCAAGAACTAACAAATTCCCAGAGGCTGACTAGGAAGGACCTGGCAATATTGTTAGCTCTCCTTGCTTCTGACTGAAGGAGTGTGTGCATTCAAATTTTTCCCTGAACAATGAGAGGGTGATCTCAATTCCACCAATAGGAACAAAGCCTGTGGTTACCTTGGAGATCTCCATCAGAGCTGCTGACGCATTTCTCCCCCGATCTCTATGTTTCTTCTGACAGAAAAAATGAAAGTAAAGTGGACAACAGGCAAAAATGTAGTTTACCTAGGACCAGAATCCAATTATCAAAAAGGAGAAATCACTGTGAGTTAACTAGGATGTGATCACATATCGGAATTCTTGGGTCTTTATTCTGCCTATCTACCTGAAAATTTCCTTTTCTCATTGCTGATGGCTGATTGTTATACTGTGCTGCCGATTGCAGCTTCCTGGTATCACATTCAGAAATGCCATGTCAGAGTCCCTAACACACTGATTGAGGAAACAGACACTTGAAATTTTCAGATTCCCAGATACCTGAGGCTATTTGCCGACATAGCAATTAATTTAGTGGGGTCTCCAATGGCGCATAAGATCAGTACATACCGGTTGTTGTCGTCAGGTATTGACTCACTAAGTAAATCGTCATTTCAGAAAATGCAGAATCTCAGACTAAACCAGGAATCACAGATACTAAGCATTTTCCTGCACTGCAAACCGGAGCAAGTGACTCTTAGCAGGAGCATGGGAAATCTCACCAAATCCTTGGTTTTCCTATTGCTTCTGTCTCCTGCAGATCTCTGGGACATATTTTCAATATGGGGTTGTTTTCCATGAGGCTTTGACTAAAGTCCAGCTTTTAGCAGGGCTTTAGTCAAAGCCCCACTGGCAAAATCCCTCAGATCAGACCTTTTTATGCCATCTAGGAACCAATAAGAAGAGAGATCTCAAACCGAGAACCGGAAAGCACAGGACTGCATTTAACATGGTGATCTCATCCAGAGCTGATGAGTCACTTGTGGCTCCCTCCTCCCTGTGTGCTGTGAAAAGAAACAGAGCAAATGACAGGAAAACACAGGATAAAATGCAATTTACCCTGTGTTTTTGCTTCCAGTTAACAGCCGACAAAACTGGCAAAATGTGACAGGTTGATCAAGCCAGCAGCTGAAATTATAATTTTTCAGGTAGTTGAATTATAATATATAATATAGTCAAGTTGATTTAAGTGTTGTATAATGAAATGTGTGGATTGTAGAAAGAAATTTAGATTAGAGACCCTCTTCCAAATAGGCTCAACTGCAATATAGTAGCCCACACAGTCTTTTTTTGTGTGTGCTTTTTTAAAATTTATTTATTTATTTATTAAAATTTCCACCTCCTCCCTGCCTCCCTTTCCCCTCCCCCTCCTCACCTTCCCCTCCCTTTCTGGTCTTAAGAGCAGTCAGGGTTCCCTGCCCCTTGGGAAGTCCAAAGGCCTCTCCCCTACATGCAGGTCTATAAAGGTGAGCATCCAAACAAACTAGGCTCCCACAAAGTCAGTCCATGCAATAGAATAAAAACCCAGTGCCCTTGTACTTGGCTTCTCAGCCAGCCTTCATTGCCACCCACGTTCAGAGTGTCCATTTTGATCACATGCTCCATCACTCCCAGTCCAGCGGGCCTTGGTGAACTCCCATTAGATCAGTCCCACCGTCTCAGTGGGTAGTTGCACCCCTCGTGATCCTGACTTCCTTGCTCATGTTCTCCCTCCTTCTGCTCCTCATTTGGACCTAGGGAGCCAAGTCCAGTGCTCCAATGTGGGTCTCTGTCTCTATCTCCATCCATCGCCAGATGAAGGTTCTATGGTGATATGCAAGATATTCATCAGTGTGGCTATGGGACAGGGCCAGTTCAGGCGCCCTCTCCTCTGCTGCCCAAAGAAACCATCTGGGGACCTGTCCTTGGACCTGGGAACCCCTCTAGAGTCAAGTCTCTTGCAAACCCTAAAATCGCTCCCTTAATTAAGATATTTATTTCCCTGCTTCCATATCCATCCTTCCTCCATCCCACCCAGCCCATTCCCCCAAGGTATCCCGAATCCTTCCCTTCTCCCTTCTCTCTACCCATCTCCCATTACATCCGCCCCCACCCCCTCACCTCCATGCACCCAAGTTTGGCCTGGCAATCTTGTCTACTTCCAATATCCAGGAGGATAATGATAAAGAAATGAACTCGTTTAATTGTTTTCAGAAAAATTAAATATATTTATATTGTTAACATTTGTGCTTGCTTGTTTAAAGGCATATAGGTGTTTGCATATTTACCTTTTCATGAAGCAGCCTTCATATTTTTGTTTCTTACAGGCAATTAATATACTTAAAATATCCTCTAAATAATAATTTTTAATTATTTATTTAAAAAATTGGATTCCAAATATGAGAATTTCTCTCTAAGTCTGATAATAACCATTAAATCTTAAGTATTTTATATCTTTAATAAAAACAGAATTTATTTAAGGAAGTTGTATGTCCACTAATTTGAAGACATCTATTGTTTTATAGCGCATTTCATGGAAAACTATCCTGAAAATAATTGTAACTGTCCTTCTCAATTAGTTAAATAAAGCAAATAGCCCCTCTAATAAGGGTTTGGCTTCAATTGTCCTGTCAGTAGGCATACTGGGATTTTTGATAGCTGGATATACTACAAGAATCATACATTATTTCCAGTTTTTGAAATTTCATTAGGGCAAATGTGCTTACATATTAATCAAATACTTGTTTAGTGCAGATATTTATTGAAATTTGAAGATATCACATAGGATTTCTCCTTTGACTGTAATGTGCCATTCTAGTCTAGCTGACCATGAGTCCTCAGAAAACTTCCTCTTTCCACACTTCTCTGATATTCTAGAATTGTATAGTACCAGCATGCTTGCTTTGGAAAACAAGTACAGTGAAAATGTCTTCTAGGTTTTAAAGTTCCATTAAGCATGTTGCTGACTGTCTTACATTACAATGTGAACATAAAAACAAAAAAAAATGAAAAAGAAAGACTATAATTCACAGACCACACTCCAAAGATCATGATATTCTGCTTACTCACCAAGTATATGGTTATGTAAACACCAATATTAAATTATCTTTTCTGAATAGTAGATGATAATGTGAAAAATCAGTTAATGTCTGGGTTCTTCTCTCATCCTTATGCATATAGTATAATTAGAACACCATGGGGTTAAATCAATGCTCATCAAGCAGAAAATGGATAAAAAATTGTGGGTACATTTAAACAATAGATAGTACTTCTCAGTGGTAAAAGACAATGACATCTTGAAATTTGTAGACAAATGAATGAAACTAAAAAATTCCATCCTAATTAAGGTAAACCTGACCAAAACGATGAGGATTATTTGTACCCGATCATAGGTGAGCAACCAATAGGGAACCTATAGCCCATTACCCCAGACAAGCTAATTAACAATGGGAACATAAGAGAAAAAACCTTCATCCCTTTGGCAGTTCTGATCTATTCCCCAAAATATGTTGGGTATTGAAGAAAATCCACTTGAAGCTTGGCAAAACTGGCCTTTGGACAAAGAATTCCCCATGTCTTGAGAACTGAATAAATCCAAAGTATATGAAATGGACAAACATGATAAAAGAAAAAAAGATTGCCAACATTGCTAAGACAATGAAAGATGAGTTTAAAATTTTTTCTGCCTCTGAAAATGATCTGTCAGTGACTGTTGGTCTTAGGAAATGCTGTTTGCTCCATTGTTGAAAATAAGACTTTGGGTGATTGCCTATTTATCCAGTTGTCTCTTTCATTTATTGCACATTTTTGATGTTACTTGATTGAACTTACTTTTTACAAAAGTAATATTATTTTCCTTTCAGGTTTTCAATGGGGTTGAACACTAGGTAATCATAGTCACATTCCTTTCATGACTTAGCCAAGCTCTTTCTAATGTAAGACTTAGACTCCTTAGGATAGGATATTTCTTGAAACATTTAGGATATGTTTCTTGCTTGATATTGTTTATGATGGGTGTAACTCTAATTTTTATACTTGATATCTGTTCTTATTGTGTATAGTCTTACAATGGGCTTAAAACTCTCTTATTTAAACCAAAGGGCAAGGTGCTCTGGAAACTTCTTAAGACAATGGCTTTGAGATGCTGGGCCACTTTGCTCTTTCTCCCTCTTGACTGCTGGATTCAGTTTCTGATCCCTGCTCGTACAGAGGAATGTTGATGTGAGAGTCAACTCCTAAATAATGAATCCTTTTTTATAATCAGCTGTGAAATAATGAGGGACTACTTTATCATGATGCTCTACAAAATACTTTTTTTTGCTTTACTGTAGTAGACATTTAATCCAATAGGAACTTTGCTTCATTGCAAAACCTTAATTGTTGTAAAACATGGAAGATCCACAAATAGTGATTATGATATGGAGATTAATGCTAAAAAATTAATCCTTATTTCCTATTGGACTATATGGTCTTGCTCAAGGAGGGGATTATTTCAGGCAAATTCTAGGGATATTTTTTCAGTTATTGAATTATATCATAAAAATAAATCAACTTTTTTATCATACCAAATGTTCATTTCATCCTGTAATGCCATTATAAATATCACAGCACTTTTTATAGCTTTAGAGGTTTGTAAGACCTATGTGGTTTCTCTGATTTACCTCTCTGCTTTTCTATCCCTTGTATATAGGACGGATACTGATTTTTTGAGTTGGTCTTGTATCCTGCCACATAAATGAAGGTATTTATCAGGTGTAGGAGCTCATTGTTAGAGTTTTTGGGGTCACTGATATACACTATCATATCCTCTGCAAATAACGAAAGTTTGACTTCTTCCTTTCCAATTTGAAACCCCATGATCTCCTTATGTTGTCTTATTGCTATTGATAGAATTTCAAGCACTATGTTGAAGAGATATGGAGAGAGTGGACAGCCTTGTCTTGTTCCTGGTTTTAGTGAAATGGCTTTGAGTTTCTCTCCATTTAATTTGATATTAGTTGTTGGCTTGCTGTACATTGCTTTTATTACATTTAGATATGATCCTTGTATCCCTAACTTCTCCAAGACCTTTATCATAAAAAAGTGTTGAATTTTGTCAAATGCTTTTTTAGCATTTAATGAAATGATCATATGGTTTTTTCTTTCAGTTTATTTATATGATAGATTACATTGATTGAGAAATTATTGTATGTTGAATTAGACCTGCATCTCTGGAATGAAGCCAACTTGATCGTAATGGATATTTTTGATGTGTTCTTGGATTTGGTTTGCCAGTATTTTATTGAAAAATTTTACATTGATGTTCATGATCGAGATTGGTCTATAATTCTCTTTCTTGGTTGAGTATTTGTGTGGTTTTGGTATCAAGGATAGTGTAACTTCATAAAAAGTTTGGCAATGACTCTTCTGTTTCTATTATGTGAAATACATTAAGGAGTATATGTATCAGCTCTTCTTGGAATTTCTGGTAAAATTCTGTATTAAAACCATCTGGTCCTGGGCGCTTTTCAGTTGGGAGGTTTTTTAAGACAGCTTCTATTTCCTCACGACTTATAGGTCTATTTAAATTGTTCACCTGGTCTTGATTTAATTTTGGTATATGGTATTTATCTAAAAACAAGTCTATTTCTTTTACATTTTCCAACTTTGTGGCATATAGACTTTTGTAGTAAGACCTAATGACTCTCTGAATTCTTCAGTGTTGTTATGTCCCCCTTTTCATTTCTGATCTTGTTAACTTGTATATTCTCTTTTAGCCTTTTGATTAGTTTGGCTAGGCATTTGCCAACCTTGTTGATATTCTCCAAGAACCAGCTCTTTGTTTCATTAATTCTTTGGATTGTTTTCTGTGTTTTTATTTTGTTGGTTTCAGCCCTCAGTTTGATTATTTCCAGTCTTCTACTCCTCCTGGGTGAGTCTGATTCTTTTTTTTTTCTAGAGCTTTCAGTTGTGATGTTAAGTCTCTAATGTGAGCATTCTCCATTTTTGTTTGTTTGTTTGTTTTTTAATGTGGGCACTTAGTGCTCTGAATTTCACCTTTCAAGATAGCCACAAATAGCATAAAATATCTTGGGGTAACACTAACCAAGGAAGTGAAAGATCTACTTGACAAGAGAATTAAGGTTTTGAAGAAAGAAACTGAAGAGGACTCCAGAAAATGTAAGGATTACCCATGCACTTGGATGGGTAGGATCAACACAGTAAAAATGGCAATTCTACCAAAAACAGTTTATAAATTCAATGCAATCTCCATCAAAATCCCAACAAAATTATTCACAGACCTTGAGAGTACAATAATCAACTTTATATGGAAAAACAAAAAACCCAGGATAGCCTAAACAATTCTATACAATAAAGGAACCTCTGGAGGAGTTACCATCCCTGAATTCATACTCTATTACAGAACTACAGTAATGAAAACAGCTTGGTTTTGCCATAAAAACCGAGACGTCGACCAATAGAATTGAATCGATGACCCGGATATGATCTCACAAACCTATGAGCACCTGATTTTCGACAAAGGAGCTAAAATTATGCAATGGAGAAAAGAAAGCATCTTCAACAAATAGCATAACTGGATGTCAACCTTTAGAAGAATTATAATATATTGATATCTATCACCATGCACAAAATTCAAGTCCAAATGGATTAAAGACCTCAATATCAATCTGACCACACTGAACCTGATAGAAGAGAAAGTGGGAAGTAGCTTGCAATACAAGGGCACAGGAGACCACTTACTACATATAACCCCAGTAGCACAGACAATATGCAACAATGAATAAATGGGACCTCCTGAAACTGAGAAGTTTCAGAGAAAGAAAGGACACTGTCATTAAGACAAAAAGGCATCCTACTGAATGGGAGAAGATCTTCACCAACCCTGCATCAGATAAAGGTCTGATCTCCAAAATATATAAAGAACTCAAGAAACTAGACATTAAAATTCCAATTAACCCAATTTAAAAATGGGATACTGAACTGACCAGAGAATTCTCAACAGAAGAAGTTCAAATAGCCAAAAGACACTTAAGCTCATGTTCAATTTCCTTAGTGATCCCGGAAATGCAAATTAAAACAACTTTGAGATACCATCTTACACTTGTCAGAATGACTAAAATCAAAAACACCAATGATCACCTATGCTGGAGAGGATGTGGATTGTGGATTGCTGGTGGGAATGCAAACTTGTGCAACCACTTTGGAAATCAGTGTGACGGTTTCTCAGGACATTGGAAATTAACCTACTTCAGGATCCAGCAATACCATTCTTGGGAATATACCCAAGAGATGCCCATTAATACTACAAAAGCATTTGTTCAGTTATGTTCATAGCAGCATTATTTGGAATAGCCAGAACTTGGAAACAACCTAGATGACCCCCAATGGAAAAATGGATAAAGAAAGTGTGGAATATATACACATTAGAGTACTACTCAGCAGTAAAAAACAATGACATTTTCAATTTGTATGCAAATGGATGAACATAGAAAACACTATCCTGTGTGAGATAACCCAGACCCAAATAGATGAATATGGTATGTACTCACTCATTAGTGGACTCTAGCCATAAGCAAAGGACATTAAGCCTAGAGAAGTCAAATAAAAAGGTGAACCCAAAGAAAAACATATATAGATCCTCCTGGAAATTGGAATTAAACAACATCACTGGACAAAAGTTGGTAGTATCGGTGTGGGGCTAGGGGTGGGGGAGAGAAGGGAGAAGGTAAAGACTGGAGAGAGCTTTGGGGAATTGGAGGGTGGAGATGGAGGGAGGGCAGATATAGCAGCAGGGAAGAAAATATCTACATTAAGGAAGCCATTTTAGGGTTGGTAAGAGACTTTACTCTAGAGGGGATCCCAGGTGTTCACAGTGATGTACCCAGCTAGATCCTTGGGCAGCAGAGGAGAGGGTGCCTGAACTGGCCTTGCCCCACTAAACACACTGATGTTTATCTCAAATATCAAGGTAGAATCTTCTTCTGGTGAGGGATCGAGATAGAGACTGAGATGCTCATCAGAACAATGGACTGAGCTCCCAAGGCCCAAGGAAGAAGAGCAGAAGGAGGGAGAAGTTGAGGAAGGAAGTAGGACCGAGAGAGCTTGGTCCATCCACTAAGACACTGAGACTGATCTAATGGGAGCTCATCAAATACAGATGGACCCACTAAGACAGTGAGACTGATCTAATGGGAGCTCATCAAATACAGATGGACCGGGACTGAAAGGGCATGTGTTCAAACCAGACTCTCTGAATGTGGCTGCCAATGGGGGTGGACTGAGAAGCCATTGATAATGGCACTGGGACCAGTTTCTAATGCATGTATTGGCTTTTTGGCACCCTAGTCTATTTTGATGCACACCTACTTAGGCCTGGATGGAGGGGGGGAGGGCCTTTGACTTCCCACAGGGCAGGGTATCCTGCCCTCTCTTAAGGAGGGAGAGGGAGGGAGGAGGGGGAGTTGGGGAGCAGGAAAGGAATGGGAGGAAGTGTAAATTTTTGAATGGGAAAATAAAACTAAAAAACAAAACAACAACAAAAAAAGACGTATGTGGCCAACAACTATTGAAACATAAGGCCTCTTATAAATATCTGTCATTATTTATATAGTTGGAGTCTCAAAAATAATAAGATCTTTTTATTTTATGTACAATATATAATTTATAGGCAAAATCTTTTTGGAAACTTTGCTAATTATCTTGGTGAATTCCATTTATGTCATACTCTACTATAAAACCCTCAATGATTCTTTGTACATTTTGTAAATAAAATTTCCACAACTAATTCTTAAAACGCACCTCGAGTGCATGGGGAGGTTAGTGGGGTTGTTGGAAGGGGAGAGGGTTAGAGAGAAGGGAGTAGGGGAAGAATGGGGAAAGCTCGGGGAATTGGGATGGGGGGGAGGAAGGAAGAATGGATATGGGAGCAGGGAAGAATATATCTCAACTAAGGGAGTCATTTTAGGGTTTACAAGAGACTTGATTATAAAGGGGATCCCAGGTCCAAGGAGAGATCCCCAGATTGTTCTCTGGACAGAGGGGAAGGTGCCTGAATCAGTCTTGGTCCATAATCATACTGATGAATATTTTGCATATCACCATAGAACCTTCATCTGGCGATGGATGGAGATAGAGACAGAGACCCACATTGGAACACTGGACTTAACTTCCTAGGTCCAAATGAGAAGAAGAAGGAAAGAGAACGTGAGCAAAGAAGGCAAGATCAGAGGGAACCTTCATCCATTGATGGATGGAGATTGAGACAGAAACCCACATTGGAGCACTGGACTGAGCCCCCAAGGTCTAAATGAGGAGCATAAGGAGGGAAAATATGAACAAGTGTGTGTTCACCCACTGATACAAGGGGACTGATCTAATGAGAGTTCACCAAGGCCAGTTGGACTGGGACTGAACAAGCAAGTGATCCAACCAGATTCTATGAATGTGGCCGGATTCTCTGAATGTGGCTGGCACGGGGTCTTTCTGAAAAGCCATTGACAATGACACTGGGACTTGTTTCCTCTGCATATACTGGATTATTTGGATCCATTCTGTTTGGATGCTCACCTTCCTGGACCTGGAGGGACAGGGGGAGGAACTTGAACTTCCCACAGGGCAGGAAACCCTGACTGCTCTTAGGGATGGAGAGGGAGGAAGAGAGGGAGTGCGGGGAGTGGGAGGGTGTTGGGAGGAGGAGCAGAAATGGAAAATTTTATAAATGAATAAACTTTTATATATTAAAAAAACGCACTTGAACGCCTTAATAACGCACTTTAATAACACTTGCGAGGTTTGATCTACTTGTATCACCCCTGACAATAGGAGAAAAATCTGTCCCTGCAGATGGGACCATGCTTTGTAACCTGCTCCCAATACTGGATTTCCTTACTCTGCCTCAATACAGGGAGGTTGTTGGCCTTATTGTAGAGGGATATGTCCTGCATTTCTGGCATGTATGAGATGTGAATGTCTGCCCCATATCATGTGAATACTGTGGAGGAGTAGAGTAAGGAGTGCTAAGGGAGGAGATGAGAGAAGATATGGAGAGGTAATCTGCTGTGAGGTTTTGAAACAAAATTTACATAAATGAATAAATGAATGAATGACCAAATAAATATATATAAAGGTCATTAGAATGTTATAAATGTAAAAAACAGAAATACGAAACCAGATGCTTAAAAAATAGAAAATACAAAAATGAGATAAAAATAGAAATCAATTATGATCTGTAAATTAAAATTAAATTACTTCTTTATGTTCCAATAATAATAATTAGTTATGTGGAGAAATATTTAAGAAAACTTATAAAATTTTTCAAACTACTACCTGTCAATCTTTGCATTTTTTTGCTTTGTTGTGTCAGTGACAGTGGGCATGTTTCTTGCTCCTGTCAGTCAAGCATCGCCTACCACTATTACTTCTCAAAAATTCTACCTGTCACTCTTAACGGGACTATGACACCTTTCTGAGCAGTAGTGAGGTTCAACAAGTTTCTGATTTCATTGTGACAAAGTTAATGTTTGTTAGCTTAAAGATGCTTAAACTTTATCCTTTCTCTGACAAAATCTGCATTCTACTAACAGTAAAGCAGTGCAATTAAAATTGCTCCTTTCTATACATTTTCATTTAAATCTCAGAATCCTATTTCTTTGTTACCTAGTTAAGGTTTCATTAGTTTAACTGGCCTGGAGGTATTTTTGTTGGTTGTAAAGCATTCTCTAACTGAATTTACATCTTTGGACATGGATGCATGTTTCTCAATTTACAGAGAATTCATTAATTTCAAAGTGTTCACACCCTGCACTTCAATTTGCAAAAATGCCCTCTTTCTTCAAGATATCTGCTGTTTGTTAGAACTTGACTCCCCAGTAAAGGGGCCAGCATTATGGAATCAGGCATCTGATTAGATATCACATGCCCACTGTCTATCAGAATTGCATAAGAAATGTCATACATCATATAAACTTCTTCACCCGGGGATTTAGCATAGAGCTTTCCATCATCACCACTTAGATTTAAGAACAGATTTGTGTCTTTGTTTTGCAGTGCTTGATTTAAAAGAATCAAACAGGCACAAAACATAGAAAAAGAAAAAAAAATGGAGAATACAAAAATAACTTGGTACAGAAAAGTACAAGGTTTGAAGTTTAACCAAAACTACAAAAGATAAAATATTTTGAAGAATGAAGGCTCTAGAAAGTGCTTTAGGAAAAAATATGCCTCTACTTGCTTTCAGCAAACAGAGTCCACCCAAGAAAATGCTGCAACCAAAATGCCATACTTGCCTCTTTACTTTTATGTCTGGAGTTCCTATTTAATCTTTCTTAGGTTTTATTTGGATATAGTTGACCACAGTGTTAGTTCATTTCATGAATCTCCACTTGAAATAATACTAAGAAACTATTCTCTTTTAGTACTGTTTGACCAATAGCTTATGTGTGTTGCTAGATAGCTCTTATATTCTAAACTATCCACTATCCCTAATCTGTGCATCACTACATGGCTTACCAGAAAAGTTTCACCAAGCTCCAGTGGATGCATCTGCCTCTGGCAATAACTACGTGACTTTGCCCGGATGCTACCTACTCTCTCCATTTATTTCTTTCAGACTGGCTTTACTGTATTAAACCATTGGATGAAAGCATCTTCTTAACTTGACATTGGCAATAAAACCAAAACACAGCATACATCATCTCTCACATCAGGAGAGCATAATAAAAAGAAAAAAAAATAAGTTTAGAAAATATGAACATAAACAGAAAATAAATGATATCAATTAAAAATAAAAAATAGAGTAAGTACAATGACCTTCGAAATTGTAATGCCAACACAGATGGGAAGCTCAAATTCCCACACATGACAGAAAAGTCATGGACAAAAATTGTATGCTAAGACACAAAAGATCTGCTTCTACTGCACAATAATATTGATAGCTCTTTAAATTTCAAATGGACAAGCTCAAATGGTTACATATAATCACTCCATTCTTTATACAGTTTGTGATAGTTGTGTATACATTTGTGTATGTAAAAAATGTAAAAATAACCTTACTAATTATTGTATTTATTTTGAAATTTCTAATGCAGATATTGTATTGAAGGAAGCAGAAAGAATTGTAAAGTAATATAAATACTGCACTCAGATATGAAATTCTAAAGTACAAGAGTAGTTGTACCCGTTCATAAATTAGAATATACATATGTGCATGCAGAAACCCATACATATATTTATATGTATATATGCAAACATAAACTAATATAAACAATTGAAAGCAACTGAAATGTGTCATAGTACACTTGTGAGATATTATGAAAAGTGAAACCTTTGTAGTACAAAAGAATAGGAGAATATTCTAATAGAGGTGCCAATACATTGTTATCTGATGAGATTCGTGGAAAAAGGCATTCTTATAATTCCACAGTTGAGATTAAAAACCATTTCAAAAATATATTTGCACACCAAAGTATGAGGCTAAGTCTCAATTCTTGATGTTCCTACCACTTATTCCTCATAGAACAGAAATCTCTCTATTGCTATTAGAAGCCTCACAGGAATTGAATACATAAGATATCTCTGAAGTTGAACCTGCATGATAGTGGCTTAAATTATCAGAAACAAAATTTCTCACTTTTATGTGCTACTTGGCCAAAAGGGAAAATTATGAATGATCTTAAGATAAATTTTTATCAAAGTTTCCCAAAAATCAAGGGAGAAATGAAGTAATTACGTGGATTATGATTAAGAGAGTGGTTTGGAAAAAAATTAATGAACTAAAAACTGAGACTAAAATGATGACAAACTTACACAGAATTTTTTTTTCTTTCTGTCAGAGTCATATAGAAATAATTTGATTTCTAATTTTTTTATTTTTATACATATATATCTGTGCATCCCCAGACATTCACCAGAAATGTTACTTCTAGAACTAGTTGGGAAATAAATCAATCATGTGAAGGGAAGGTCATCCATGATAAAACACCAATGCACATAAAAGTTAAATTTTAAAAATTAAAAATAGGCCTGCAGAGATGAAAGATGGTGATGATTTCTGTATTTCATTGACACCTATTTTGAGAAAGTGTCAGAATATTTAAAACTATTGATAAACTAAGTCATATATAGGCACGGACTTCTGGAGGATGTTTAATTCTGATGTATTGGCACCATTTATATCTCACAATATAAGTGTTATGTATAAATGAAAAATATGATGCTCCAACTTGTTTGAATGTGCAAAATTCATATTAATTTTCCCTGAGACTGACAACTTCCACCACCTAGATCTCATCAGTGGAACTCCTTATTTACCCCACCAATAATCTGACTGCTCTCCTCTTCCTTTAGTTACATTTGCACATCAGGCTTAGATCCCTTATCTTACTTCTAGTCTTTTCTATGTAGTTTGACTTTTGTAAATCTTGGCATAATTATTATCTTAGTACTGAGAGTAACCTTGAGAATGCCTACAGCTATGCCATAAACATATCTATCCAGAAGAATCATGAAGATATTACTACCTTCTCTACCTCTAAGTTACTCAATCCATGCCAGGGATGACTTTAGGCCTCTACATCTTGAATATCTACCTGTTTTCTACCTAGGTCCTAATTATACAAATCTTCAGTTTTTCATCTCTTGGTTGTTTCATTCAGTGGAACAAGAAATGTGGTTATTCTTTGGCTGTTCACGATAAAGTTGGCAGCATAGTGAAAAGTTGCAATAGATATTTACCCACACCAGGCATAAACTTGTCTTCCCCCAGCATGATTTATGATGGATTCCTTCAATGAACTCCTAGCAATCTTTAAATCATATTACAATAGCATCAACAAGAAAGTTGTCTTTCTTTCAATAATTTTTCTGCTATGAATGAGGCTCCTTTCAAATTTTGTCACCGTTGCTTTCTAGTAACTCAGTTTCACCACTTTCTTCATTTTTTGTCTTTCTCTTATCTCTTAAACATTGCATGTCCGCATTATAGACAGTTTTTGCACCATAATTAGTCAATTTGAACTTCCAAAAGAATCTCAACTGTATAAATGTACTGTTCCAAGAAATCTTAGCTAAACCATGGATTTTCTATGCCAGGGTAAATATCCAGAAAATATTTAAGTCTTTCTTAAATATTTGATTATTGTATACTATGTTTCCAAGTGACGAAAGTAATGCATATATTTCTTCTCACAACTCATTCCCTCACACATTTTGACATTCGAAGGTACCATCTCTGGTGATACCCACACGTGTATAAAGGCTGATATGTAATAGTCCAACATTGATGGCATCCTATTGCTATTCATTTGGGTTGTGGTTATAGGGAGTTAGCAGCTAAAAAATGGAATGTAGCCAGAGCCTTACTAGTAAGGACCAGCTATGCATAAAATGATATTAGCTCTCCTTACCCCTGACAGAGGAGTATGTGTATTCAAATTCTTCCTGAATTATGAACCAATGAGAAAACTGATCACCATTCTACCAATAGGAACAAATCCTGTGGTAACCTTGGAGATCTCCATCTGACCTACTGACTCATTTTCACCTCCCATCTCAATGTGTGGTCAGGCAGAAAAAAATGAAAGTGAAAGTGGATGACAGGAAAAAATGCAGTTTACTTTGGGGCAGAATACAGTTATCAAAAGGGAAAACCACTGTGAGGTAACTGGGAGTGATCATATATCCCACTCTTGGGTCTGTGATCTGCCTATCTACCTGAAATCCTACATTTCTGCCTGAGGATGGCTGATTGTGATTCTTTGCTGCCAATTGCAACTTCCTGGTATCACATTCATAAATGCCACGTCATATTCCTTAAACACATTGATTGGGGGATCTGCTACTTGAAATTTTCAGAACCCGAGATGCCAGATATTCCCCAACATATCAATCATCATAGTGGGTCCTCCGATGATTCCTATGATCAGTATATCCCCTCTTTGTCAGATATTGACTCCCAAAGTAAATTTTGATTACAGAAAATGCATAATCAAAGGCTAACTAAGGAATCACAGACACTAAGGCTAAAGCAGTGACTTCAGATATTTGAACACATTTCCTGCACTGAAAAGTGGAAGAGGTGACTCATAGCAGGAACATAGAAAATCTCACGAATTCCTTGTTTTTCCTAGGTTTCTATTGCTCCTGTCTCCTGCAGGTCTTTGGACCAGATTTTCTTCTCTGAGTTTGTTTATAGCCAATCTCCTGACTAAATTCCAGCTATAAACTGAACTTTAACCAGGAGCCTCACTCGTAAAATCCTTTAGTTCAGACCTTTTAATGTCATTTAGGAATCAATAAGGAGAGAGCACTCAAACCAAAGATTGGAAAGCACAGGACTGCATTTATCTTGGAGATCGTATCAAGAGCTGGTGATTCATCTGTGTCTCCCTCTTCCCTGTGTGTTATAAAAGAAGCAGAGCTATTTAATGGAAACACAAGATAAAATGGAATTTACCCTGTCTTTTGCCTCCAGTTAACAGCAGACAAACATGCCTAATTATGAGGGGTTGTCTTAGGAGGCTTGCAGCATTTTTTTGCCTAGATGCTAGCTATATACATGGAAACCTCCATTCCTGTATGGAGTTTTTTGATTGTATCTTTGCATTGTCAAATGCATTTTATTTCTGTGCCTTTGTGATTTGTTGTTATACTTGTTTATATGCAGTCAAATTATAATTATGCTATATTTAATATGTATTATATTTAAATATAATATATAATTAAATTTTTTCATGCAGTTGAATTATAATACATAATATATTTAAGTCCATTAGAGTTGTACAAGGAGATAAGTGGACTATAGAAAGAAATGTTGATTTTAAGCCCTCTTGAAAGTGAACCCAATTGCAATAAAGTATCCCACAGTGTCTTATTAATGAAGAAAAGAATTCAAAGTAATTGATTTCTGGAAAGAATTTTAAAAGGTTTCTATGAACTCTAAAAAAAATGACTGAGAAATGGCAGGAAGAACTTTGGAGAAAACTACACTCAAATTTTCAAAATGATTTTTTTTCATTTAAAGTGAAATATGATTTAGAGATGAATATTTGTATTGGTATTGGTATGGATCTTAGTCTACTGATACAAATTTAAGTTTAACTTTGTTACACTATGTATGGGTACTTCTGATCTTGTTTAAGGTATTGTGTTTTTGAAGCTAATTAAATGAAATATAAAGTTAAGGAATATAGTTGAAAAGATATAAGTAATAATCAAATTTTAGCCATGTTATTTAAGTTTTCTAGATGTTCAGAGATATATAGTTCAGTTAAATAGATAATTTTCAACACTTCAATGACCTACAGAATATGGCATTAAAAAGATGTTAAGAACTTAGACTTTAATCAACGGTGGGAATTTTGGCAGCAACAATTACTTCAAGAGGATGAAGGGCATTGAAGAAACTCACTATGGAATTTGTTTCAATGTGACAAAGCTAGCCATTTGTGCAAGACACTGCTCTTCTTGGATTGTTTAGTGATATGCTGTATAAAGTATACATGTAGGATCCACAGAAAAAGGACTGCTGAAATTGCTAAAAGAGAATAAAAACTTTTCAATGTTCATGCTTCATGACTCTTCTAGATATTCTGCAGGAAACAGAAGAAAGTGACTGGCAAACTGCCAATGTACTTGAAACAGTCTTTCAAATTTTCTGCTTCATGAAAAATATACCATGAGCCTGTAGGTTGTAGACGAGTGTCCAAATGTTACAGAAGAAGTTTGAGTAACTGTACAGGGAGTAAGAGTCTCTGTCAATTTTAGGGTTTTGGAAGCTATTTTGAATGTGCTTCCTCTTTACTTAGGTATTATAAGATTCTTCTGTGGTCTTTTATATTGTTGAAAACAGATAATTATAATTATAGATTATTGCTATGATAAAAGGTAAATTAGATATAAAACTTTAGCCTTACAAAGATATGATAAATAATAAAACATTTTCCTTAATTTTTGAAATGTAAAAGGATACATAGAGTGAACAATTCTTACTTGATTTCTGTATCATTATATGTAATTTTCCTATGTTAAAGTAAAAATGTTCCTTTTAATTTAGACAGAAATAAGAAAAGGATGTGGGATTCCCCACTGTATGCTGTGAATATGTTTTATTAGCATCAGCTAATAAAAAATTTGCTTTGGCCTGTGGTAGGAAAGAATATTGCCAGCCAGGAAATCCAAACAAAGATATAGAGAAAGAGTAGTCTGATTAAATGAGACACCATGTTGTTATAGAAGAAAAAAGCCACGGAAAGACTTTAATTTTTCATAGATAAGCTACATTTTAGGGACTGTCACGATTCTTAAGTGGGAGGGTAGTAAGTAACTGCTTATTTTTTGGTTGAAATTTTTAATGACTTTAAGGTTTCACAAATAAAACTACAAAGTCATAGCCATTCCCAGAATGGATCTCCCACAGAAGAGGAAAGAGCAAGGCACCCCTTGTCCAAGCTAGCTAATTATGTAGGGTCATCTGAGGGAGTTGCCAGATCCTATTTGTCTATTATAAATCCTTCATTTTCATCAAGACAATTTTGTTTGTGTCTCTGGTCTGCCAATTACATCTTGTTGCTTAATCTTTATGATCAGTTTATGTCAGTTGATTCATGTTTTTTAATGCAACTGAATTAATATTATATTGTAAAAATACTAATATTAAATATTTTTTATATTTATGACAAAGAACCATAACCTTCAAGTAATTTAAATATAAAATATAATATCCATTAGATTATGTTACAAAAATGCTTTTTGGATTGAAGATTGGAATGTGGGATTCAAGTTCTCATCCAAATTGAGCCAAAGGGAATATACAATCTCAGGGTGTGTTATTGTTAAAGAAATAAATTAAGGTCAACTGATCTCAAGAAGAAATACGTTAAATATATGGATCCTGTTAAAATTATTTTTGACATTTTTATAAACTTATTTGTGATATTACAGATAACTTTGAAACTGGTCTTTATAATTTTTGTTTCTCACATGCAATTAATAGCCATAATATATTTTCTTAATATGAATATATACAAACTGTGTTTTGAAAAAAACCTACCTATTCTCAATGCTAAAATTCTTCTTCGGATTCCAATACCACTCTCTAGCATTAGAGGTATATATTCTTTTTTACTCTCTAATAACAGCTAAGTTCATTTAAGGCAGTTTTATGTCCATCAGTATGGAACCATCTGCTGGAACAAAAATAGTCCCCCATGGCAGACATTCCTAAAAAAGAATCTTAGCTCTCCTTTTCAATTAGAACCTTAAATCAAATAGTGACTCTAATGAGTGTAGGGTTCTTTAGCGTTCGCAATAGAAATACTAGGATTTTTGAGCACTGGATATACTATGAGAATTATGTATTTCATCGTAATTGTTGGAAATTCAAGAGTACAAATGTGCTAAATATCAATCAAATACTGCTTTCTTGCAGATTTTTATTAAAATTAGCTGATTTGAGATAGTTTTTTCTCTTTGGACATAAAATTTGCCAGTCTAGCCTAGGTGGTCAAGTATGCTCAGATACCATCCTTTTCCAATACATCTCAAATGTCCTGGAAATGTGTAATACATTATGTGTGCATTTAAATATGAGTGTTCTAAAAATGTTTTATAGATTTCTAACTTTTCAAATAAGCAGCCCGTTGAATGAGACTTCTTCCTCGCCTTTTGCAGAATAGCCATAAAACTATAGCAAAGTAAAGCTTCAAAGTGAATATAACTCAAACAACACACTGATAGCCATTCCATAGGTCAATTTGTTCTACTTGCTCCCTAGTCATCATGTAGTGCTTTGGTTTTCTTTAGTTTTAACTTCTATTCTCTGAATACTGGATATTAATGTCAGAAAATCAGCAGGTCCCTAGCCTATATCTATATCAGCCTGAACCATACAATAAAAAAGAACAGTCTAGAAGATACTCCTGAATATTTCATGGATAGTACAATAGTAAGAAAAAATTTCAAATTAAAACAATTAAAATAAAATAAATGTATAATGAAATTACCTGTGTTAATCTGTCTTTCCTTTTATGCTAGAAGGCAACCAGATATCAAGGAAAAGAGAACCTTTAAATATAACTTGGTGTGTTAATTGTAATTTTGCTTTTGAACAATTGCAAGTACTAGAAAGAAAAAAACTGTATACTGGAATAGTTCCCTTTATGCAGTTTTCTGTCATAACTATAGTCAAAGTGCTTTTGTTCTTGGAAATTGTGTTGATTTGATTGTATCATATCAAAGAATGGAGACATAGCATGACTAAAAAAGGGACCTGTTAAAAGGTTTACATTACCTTAAGGCAGCCTTAGGTCGCAGTCAATGCAGTTGTAAAAAATAAGGGGCACTTGAGCAGATTTAACTTCCATGTCCATGTGACTGTTCTTCAGCTTCTAGGCCTGAGTATTCAAGATGAATTGCCTGCCTAATAATTGAAATATGTAAAGAATAAATACAGATATATTAGACTGAACATATAAATAAATAGTATTCCTCAAATACTTTCCTGAATATATTTTAAGTATAAAATCAATTAAGCAAATGAAAATGATGGAAATATATGTCTTCATTAAGATATAAAGAGAATATAATAAAAAGGTAGTGTGTGTTGAAAATTCAAGAAGAATATATGGAATAGTCCATTACACAGGATGAATAAATGTCACTGTGAATTGATTAATAAAGAAACTAAGTGGATTATAGCTAGTCAGTATAAGCTTAGGGCGAAGAACCATACCTTGACTTTATAGCTACTCAGTATAAGCTTAGGCCAGAGAACCTACTTCGACATAGCTGAGAAGAACAAACGAGGAGTCTCAGAATCATGAAAAGAAACAGGGAGAAAAAGACAAAATTGCTATATTAAGAAAAGGTAATATTACAAATGGCAGAGAAGAGAGAATAAATATCGCTTAATTTAAGATGTAAGAGTTATCTTGTAATAATCCTGAGTCATGGACTAATAAATTTTACTTAATAATAGCTATGTATGTGGTTATTTTTGAATTATCTGGTGGGACAAACAAATAGCCTACTTGCTGGCATACATATTTGGGGCCAAAACTTTCACAAAAGACATAAAAGGCTTTCAAAACATTTCTAAGCACCGAAAATTAAGTCAAATTGGCCTTCCTAATGACTGCCTTTTGTACACTAAGGATAATGCTAGTGCAAATAGAGGAAGGGCTCCTGTAAGAGGGGGCTTCTTGGCTGAGTGCTTAAGAATAACAGTGGTGTGCTTTTTTATTAAGAGGCTCTCCAATCAAACAGTTAAATGAAGTTCTTAATAAGTGGTCAGTATGCTTCTCTATGTCAACTGGGACTGAATAATCACAGAGGTGAGGTAGCAAACATCATTCTTTGATACCTCAGCTATAAAGCAAGGGTCTTAGGGAACCAAGCAGAGCATACAGACACCACTTCCATGTACCAGCACAAGCACTAAACAAAACCATGTTAATCTGCAAGTAACATAGCAGTTTAAGATTTGTCTCATTCTCACTTTTCAATAAAGAAAGATCTGCACATAAAAAAACCTCTAGACTGATTACAGTGTGTTTAGACAAATATCTATACCATCATCTCTGCTTTTCTTTTACAGTATCACAAACATTGAACACCAGCAATGCTGAGGAGTCTCCATATACCAAAGCTCAGAATGTGATAAACATTATGTTCTGTCACTTTTTTGTCTTACGAACATTGTCCTATTGTCCTCAGTTTTCAATAATATTTCTTTACACTGGGTGAATAAATGTCACTATGAATTGATTAATAAAGAAGCTTAATGGATTATAGCTAGTCATTATAAATTTAGGGAGGGAAACCATAATTCGACGTTGCTGGGAGGAACAAAACAGTTAAATGGGCTTTGTGATTAGTGGGCAGTATGCTGCTCCATG
The DNA here is from genome assembly GCF_982192425.1 of Myodes glareolus. NCBI lineage: Eukaryota > Metazoa > Chordata > Mammalia > Rodentia > Cricetidae > Myodes > Myodes glareolus. The sequence continues at coordinate 39,059,474 of NC_142049.1, forward strand.
TCAACAGGGACTGAATCATCACAGAGGTGAGTTAACAAACAATTTAGATCAATTTCTGTACTTCATTAACACTGATAAACTACTCAAGTACAAAATGTCATTTCTAAAATTGGTTATATATTCACCACATTCTGTACATTGTTTGGAATAGTTATGTATACATTTGTTCATGAATAATAAAATAAAATGTGTTTAATGTTTACTCATATTTATTTTGACCTTTTTAGTTCCAATGCATTAGTGAAGGAGGAAGCAAAACATGTTAAATAATATAAATGCACTGCTCATATATGAAATTGTAAACTATGCCCAGAAAGTAGACACATGCATATTATGTATGTTCATATACATATACATATAAGCAAACTCACAGAGATGTACATAAACTTATATGAATATTTGAAAGCACTTGAAATGCATCATTGAATATATGGAGAGACATTGTGTAAACTGAACCTCACCCCTTATACTATGAAGTGTTATCAGAAATTTCTCACTCAGGTACAAATATTGTACTCAGGTACAAAAATTTGGATGGCTTCTTCATCAAAGGCATGTATAAAGAACCACAGTGGCACTTTACAGACGTTTTTAAAAATATGCTTACACCTCCCAATTTGATGGAAAGAACATATTTTATAGTAATTATGAATTTTCTACATTATTATGTCATCGTAGAATGGAAATCCCTCTGTTGCTATTTAGGAACTTTATCGGGATTGACTACATGTGATATAACAGAAGAATAATCCTATAAAAATAATCATCTTGTTAGAGGAGCAAAATTTGTAGAAATAAAATTTCTCACTCTCATGAGCTACATGCCCTAAAATAAAAAAAATAGTGAGCAGTCTTCAGATATATTTTTGCTATAGCAGCCAAAAAAATTAATAGAAAATTCAAGCAACTGTAAAAATTGTGGTTAAGACCATTAGTGAGAATATCCCAGCATTATTTTAATGGCCAGAAATATAATATTAGAATGTTAATAGATTTTTACAGAAACAATTTCTCTTACTCTTCCAGAGTCAAATAGAAACAAACTGAATCCTAATTACACGCTGCTATGTGGTTATGGATGGGAGACTCCTCAGTGCTGCTCCTATCTCATGTCTCTGTGGATTATTTACAAACAGCAAATACTCTGGATTGATCCTACTGTTTTAGTTCAGGCACCAGACAATAAATATTGAAACTCCCAATACGATGGAAAGAAGGTATTTTGGATGTACCTACATACTTCATATTCATAGAATAGGCATCCATTTGCTGCTATTTAGAACTTAACTGGGATTTCCTACTTGTGCTATACTTGCAGGTTAATCCTCATGTTAGTGGATTAAAATTAGCATGATCAAAATTCTTCTCTTCATTAGCTGCATGTCCAAAAAGAGAAAATAGTGAAAAATCTCGATGTATATTTTTGCCATAACTGCCAGAAAGTCAGGAGAGAACTCAATTCAATATGGGAGCATGGGGATGGGAGTAGGGCTGGAGGTAGGGTTGGGGGAGGGGAGAGGGAGAGAGAGAAGAGAGAAAGGAAAGACTAGAGAGCTTGGGGGAGTGGGAGGGTAGAGATGGAGGAAGGGCCGATATAGGAGGGGGGATAATGGATATATGAAGGATAAGTGAGCCATTTTAGGGTTGGCAAGACACTTGTCTCTAGAGGGGATCCCAGGTATCCACAGGGATGTTCACAGATAGGTCCTTGGGTAACAGAGCAGAGGGTGCCTGAACTGGCCTTGCCCCACTATTACACTGATGATTATCTCTAATATCACTATAGAATCTTCGTCCAGCGACAGATGAAGATAGAGATAGAGACCCTCATCAGCGCAATGGACTGAGCTCCCAAGGTCCAGTTGAATAGCAGAAGGTGGGAGAACATGAGCAAGGAATACTGGACTGCAAGGGGTTGGTCCACCCACTGAGACAATGTGCCTGTTCTAATAGGAGCTCACCAAATCTAGCTGGACCGGGACTGAATGAGCATGTAATCAAACCGAACTCTCTGACTGTGGCTGACAAGGGAGGCTGATTGAGAAGCCATTGATAAAGGCACTGGGACTTGTTTCTACTGCTTGTACTGGCTTTTTGGGACCCTAATCTATTTGGATGCAAAGATTCCTAGGCCTGGATGTAGGGGGAGGGCCTTGGACTTCCCACAGGTGGGTTCCCTGCCCTCTCTTAAGGAGGGAGGGGGAGGGACAAGGGGGAGTGGGGAGCAGGAGATAAATGGGAGGAGGGGAAGAAGTGTAAATTTTTGAATGGTAAAAAAAGACTAAAAGATGGAAGGCAAAATATATACTGCTTTAATGGCTAGGAATCTAAGACTAAAATGATAGCAAACTTACATAAAAATAAAAAAGCAACACACACAATAACAAAGAAATCTGGTGTGTTAACTGTTTTCAACCACAGTATGTAATACTTCCCTGCCATCATCAGTAAGTAGTTAATTTTCAAGAAAACTCATACTATCTGATTTTCTAAATAGGAACAGACATACAAGTGAGAAAGAATAATACAAGAGTTTTATATGACAAAACACAAAGATTATGACAATCAAGAAGGCAAAGTTAAGTCTTGAGAAACTAAAATGCAATAGATGATAAGAAGTATATTTTCTCAGTTATACTTTATTGTGCTTTGAGTGTCTTTGGTAGAAGGTATGGTACTGCCTTCAGATGTAACTGCTTCATATTTTCAATGACTCCAAATTTTTAGGAAATAAAATACAATGCCATGCCCATTCACACAATGGATCTTGGAGAGAAAAGGAAAGAACATGACTCCCCTAGATTCTGTCAGATGCTAAAACCTAAAGTGAATTATTTTCTTGCAGATACTGCAGTGTTTCAAGACTGAAAGATTGGTGCCTAATGTTTCAAAAGAACCAAAGGTTTCAAAAGCAAGGAGCTACTTGCTGCACAAGAGACAGTAGCGGATGACTCAGAACAGTAAAACTGGAAATAAAACAATACCTGACTTTGCTAATTTCTTCATCTTTGTCTCGTTTAGATTTCAAGAGCAGTCTGCCTTGTCTGGACAAATGTACATTCAGGTTTCAGTTATGAAAATTTTAAAAAATGCTGCAAAATCCCCGGGGCGGTTCCCTGAGCAGCTAGCAGCAGGAAATGCTGGCTGGTCCTCGGTGCTGGACCCCAGAGCAGCTCGTGGCAGGGGCAGGCAGGCAGGAGACAGAGATATGGATAGACACAACTAACATGTTGAATATTTATTTAGGGGGTTATGGAGGGGAAAGGGATGAGGGGGAGCAGAGAGAGAGTGAGAGAGAGAGAGGAAAAACAGGAGAGAAGAGGGGGCGCATGCCAGGAGGAGACAGAGCAAGGGGAGAAGCGGGGTGGGGGGACATGCGTGCTCCAGGAGGGGACAGTAAGTGAGATCCAAGATGGTGGGGAGAGGTCAGGCGTCACTAGGAGTGGGCGTGGCTTGCCCCTTAAAGGGCCAAAAGCATAACATTCCCAGGTCTTCCTTATAATAAAAAGCAGGAGATTAGACACCACAGTTTGAAGGAATTGGGGTGGTGAATTTTCAAGACTGCTTCCGGCTTATTTGTGGGCATCGTCTTGAGGGGGGAACCTGAGAGAAGGCTGGGTGCTGACCACATCCTGGCATAACTGGTCTCTTTGTTTCTGACCGGTGTTTGTGGCATGGAAATGTCTGACATCTCTTATCCTGTTTAAGGTATTGGCAGAACAAAGAACAAAGTTAAATTAAGAAAAAAAATTAGGACCAGGGAATTGAGGGGGATGTATCTGACCTGTTTAAGGTGGGTTCTTTAATTTGGTTCCCTGGAACTCACAAGAACTCCTTGGGTTTGTAAAAACAGAAGTTTTAGACACATACATTGTATAATGACTGTGACATGTTTTTGTACAATGAAAAGTATTTTTAAGATTTTGAGATGCGGCATAAGAGAGAAATTTGATTTGAAATTTATTTGGTGAGGTAACCTGGCAAAAGCTCTCAGCAATTAAACTGTCAGAGATCTTTGAAAAGGATAAGATTTTACTTGAGTTACTGATTAAAAAATGACAGAAAACTTACTTGGTTGGCACCCAGAGCTACTCTTTTTAGGGTCCTCCATGGTCATTGAAGGTTACAGTTGATCCTTGCTGTCAGCGCAGAACCTGTCAGGCTCCAGAAGACCCTGTGGGCTAAGAAATCTGTAGGAAGACAGGCCTACCTTGACCTGAGCAGCTAGGCTGTCTATTCCAGCCATTCTGTCCATGTCTAGAGGTCTTTAGTTTAGGTGAAAGGCAGTTTCGCCCAATGGTCAGCACTCAGCAGTCAAAGTGAACTGCAGATGGTTGTTGTTCTGTGCCCATTTGTCTTCTGTCTTCTTGGAGGAAACAGAGTGCTGCCGATGGGAGTCAACTAGTCTTTTTTGTTATAAAAAGCTTTTTTTTAATAATTAAATATTTAAATATCACATTCCCCAGATCTCTGATCAGTTGAGGGCTGTTTATATTAGGTATAGCTGCAGTATAGAATCTTTCTGGAAGGTTGGGTTTGAGCTTCACTGTACTGGCTCTTAACAGGTAAGATTTACTCTCGTAAAAAGGCTGAAGGAAGAAAAAAAGCTGTTTGTAATATAAGGTTGATGATAGAACTGACAATAGTAGAGAACAGCTTAATATTAAATATAAGACATTTTTGTAAGAGACTTAAAAGTACATACCAGTTCAAACTATGTGATTTATGATTTTGCAGTCTGAAATGAGATATAATGAACAATTATTATACACAGAAAGAGTGAACAGGAATTGGGCAACGTGGATGCTTTGATGGGGCCTATCAAAAGCATGCCACTGTGCAAAACATGCATAACAGAGTTAATAAGGGATTTTATTGAAAGCCGGGGGACAAGGCAGGGTATAAAGTTAACACTGGGGAACCCAGCAGTTAATACCTCAGTAAAGATGGCGGAATTTGGTCACCTGACCTTGCCCTCAGTCAAGATGGTGATAAAGTCACATGTTGTATGAAAAAGTCATAATTTTTAAGCTGTAAGGAGTTTAAGCTTAATGAGAGGGACCTAAAGGCATGATCTGTCCTGTTGTTGAGCTGCCATGCCATACCATAAGCCACAGAGGGGAGCAAAAGGCTGGAACTGAAAAAAAAAATGCACCATGCCACGGTTGGAATTGAAAAGCCATCTGGAATTTTAGAAAGCCGGGGGTCCACCCGCCATGGGTGGTTGCTATCCAGATCCAGAATTGTGAAAACCCACAGAACAGCAGCATCCAAGGCCTATATCGGAACATCTTCAGGGGAAATATAGGTGGGATGCAAATCAGCGCGAACACTCAGGACTTGTGGATGAGGACAGCGAGTGGAGTGTTATGGCCTAGCTGGATCTGGTCTAATGACCCAGAAACCAGAGACACCAGGGCCCCGCTGTGAGCCATGGTTACAACGAGAGAAGAGAAAAAGGAAAGAGAAGAAATGAAAAAAGAGAAAAAAACTGAGGACCCCGGGTCCCCAGTCGAATGCACTGTATGGGAAATGTGCAGACACTGACCCCTGGGATCAGTCCAGACATGATTCAGGTAAAGGAAGGCAACTGTAGCCGAACATGGAGACTCACCAATTGAAGCCAGGAAGCCGGTGGTGGGAGTGGAAAGAGAATCTGATTCAGGATTCTGACTCTCAGGCAGGAGCACCTATCTGAGTCACAGAAGACACCACTTTTAAAAATGCTGCAAAATCCTCGGACAGATTTCGAGCGGCCTGCCCAAGTTCCCCGAGCAGTTATTGGCAGGAAACGCTGTGGAGCGGCTCACAGTGGGGGCAGGCAGGCAGGAGACAGAGACATGGATAGACACAACATGTTGATTTTATTCAGGGGGTTATGGAGGGAAAAGGGAGAAGGGGGCAGAGAGAGAAAGAGAAGGAAAAGCAGGAGAGAAGAGGGGGGTGCACATCAGGAGGAGACAGAGAGAGGGGAGAAGCAGGGGGAAAACACGTGTGCTTCAAGAGGTGACAGTAAGTGAGATCCAAGATGGCGGGGAGAGGTCAGGGGTCACCAGGAGTAGGCGTGGCTTTCCCCTTAAAGGGCCAAAAGCATAACAAATATGACAGCTGAGAACTGGAATATAAGCAGAGTTTGAATAGTAAGGACTCACTATATTGAAAATGTTATAGCTCTCCTTGCCTCTGACTGAAGGAGTGCATGCATTCAAACTATTCCTGTATATGAACCAATGAAGAGAATGATCTCAATTTCACCAAAAGGAACAAATCCTGTGCTAACCTTGAGGTTTTCTGTCCTGCCCGGTTACCACAGCTGTTTAGCTCCAAAGAAAATCACACAGAGGTCCCCTTAAGTTATAAGCTGATTGGCCCATTAGCTCAGGCTTCTTATTAGTGCTAATGACTTATATTAACCTATTATTCTGATCTATTTTAGCCATATGGCTTGGTGCTTTTTTCAGCTGGCAGGTCACATCATGCTTCCTTGGTGATCTGTGCAGGATTGGAAGGAATCAGTTTCCTCCTTCCCAGAATTCTCCTGTTATCATTGCATTACCTCTACTTCCTGTCTGGTTTTCATGCCTATACTTCCTGCCTGACCAATCAGCATTTATTTAAAACATGATTGACAGAATGTAGACAATTTTTCTACACCATTTCCCCCTCTTTTTTTTAAAACAAAGGAAAATATCCATAGTTCATTTGTTGGGCATGTGGGCATAGTATTCCAGGCTACTTCTGGTGGTTGGGGGCGCTGATAATTTTATGGGGACCTAAAGAGAATTTAGAGTTATAATCAAGTTCTGACTGGAGTATCCTGTGAGTCTTGATCATCTCAGGCAGCAGTCTTGAATCTGTTCTGGATGAAGAACTCAGACATCTGGGCCATCTGTTCCTATCGAAGATTTCTCAGGTGATCTTCCTTGATCAAAGCTGATTTTTCTTAACTCTGAATAAATCCAGAGCCTCTCATTTTCTGTGGAAACAAAAGCAAAATCTCTTCTCCAAAGTAATATATTTTTTTTACTTCAATTTTGAAGTCAAGGTATTTTCAAAATACCTATCTTGGATTAATTCAGCAGCATTTATAAGCAAATATCTTTTAGCAGCTGTTGTTCCTTCCTCAACATTCAAACAATTTAAAGAGAGCATAATAGCATAAAGTATCGGATTCTCTGTGTGTTTTCTATCTTTCCATGGCTTTATTTTAACCTCTATTTCTTTTATTTTTACTTTTAACTTTTGGCTTTTTGAGACACTTCTCTGTGAATCTTTGTCCTGGACTTCCTTCTGTAAAGCAGACTATCCTTGAACTTACAGAGATCTGTCTGTCTCTGCCTCCTAGGCAAATCCTACCGGAATGTGCCACCACAACACACTACTCTCATACTCTCATTCTTTCTTTCTTTTTTTTTTTTTTACTTTGAGAACTTTAGCCTTTAGCCTGTATATATATTTAAGACACTGTAAATCATTTATAGTTTTTCTTCCTCTTTGAATTTCTCTTTTCTGTATATTTCTCTTTTTCTGACCATGTGGGTCTTTAATTTGCTAAGGAATATGGAGATTAAAGCTGTGGCTTTGACTACTAGATCCAGCGCATTCCTTAGCTTTATGAAATTCTACCCTCACGGAGGAGGAACCGGTTGTAGCCACGTTTTTTGCCAGAACTCTATGGCATTAATAGTCCTTGCCAGCAAGCAAGCTGCAACATTGTGTCCATATAAAACACTCAAAAGCACCTATGATGTTTCAAGGTGTTGGACTAGAAGTCCAAACTTCAGGAAGGACTTGCTCCAGACACCACTCTCATAACCATAATTGATGCAAAAGCAAGAGGATTTTTATTCTGTTATGACAGGGCCCTTCAGGTTTGGGATATAAAGGACATCCGATAGCTGTTACAGTTTTTAAAGCAAAAAGCCACAGACACAAGAGGGGAACCTGTAGGTTGTTTTCCAACTTATTCGATTGGCTTATTTAAAAGGTCACCAGCAGTGATTGGTCTATTGCAGGGCAGGAGAATAGCTGCATGGTCAGGGGAGATAAAGGGAGCATCTATGGGCCATCCTGGCCTTGTTCTAGTGACTAAATCAAACATCAGGAACTGAGTCAACATCTGTGGGTTGTCTTTGCCTCAATTCCCAAAATGGAGCTATATTTGAAGATTATTCACAAGGACATAGGAGGATGAGCAGTCCAGCATGCGGTTATTCACACGGACACAGGAGGATAAGCAGTCCAGCATGTGGGGGAGGGGGGCGACTGTCCCATTTCCAAGAGAGAGTGAGTGTACATATTTAGAAAAATGTCTTAGGGTTGAGGGGGCTTACAAATGCATTTGGAGTCTTTCATTCCCTCCTCTTGTTTTGTCAAATCCCAATCATGGGATTTTCTGAGGTCTCTCTTGAGAGCCTGATATTGGTGGGTCAATACTAAATCTTGGGTAATACAGAGTCCTTCATGATGAATGTCAGGAGTTGATATTTTCTGCAGTCCTAGGACTGGGAAGAATCTAGCTGGGGGTTTTTAGGGAGGGAGCTGGGAAAAGGCAGGGCCTTAGGGCTTGGTGTGGTGCTAGGGCCCCTGCAGGAGGGGGTTAGTTCAGGCCCCCCAACCTTGTCGAATTTGCTTACACCCTTCCTCCCAGACAAATATATCAGTCACAATGTTTACATGCAGGATAAGAGTCCCAGAGCGTTCGTTTGATATTTTTTTTAAAGTCCTCTGTTTAGCTTTGGGTGTGCTGAAGCTTTTATCTGGAGGGTCCTAGTCATCCTATGGAGGTGTCAGCTTCACGTGAGATGAATGGATCCAGGTTGCAATGTTGTCTACTTTGAGAGCGGTGGGTGTCATAAGGAGAGCATGGTGTAGGGTCCCTTTCAGGGAGGTTTAAGCTTCTGGGACTGAAGTCCCTGGACATATACGGAATCACCAACAGATGTGAAATCTCTGGGTGTCTGGGCTGGTAGGCAACAGCCAGAGGCTTCCACACCTGGGCTTGGATAATCGGGAGGGCCTTTGGGTGAGCAGATAACAGTCTGGGAAGAACAGCATCAGGATTATGTACCTCATCCACCATAGTGAGCAGTGGTAGCCCTCACATAGGATCTCATAGTGAGCTTAAATCACCCTTGTGTGTTTTGAACCCAGAACAGGACAGATAGAGAGAGGTTGGTCCAGTCATTTTTGCTGGTCTCTCGGGCCAATTTTGTCAATTTGTAAAAATTCTCTTTTAGAATTTTATTTATCCTATCTATCTGACCTGAGCTTTGGGGTTGGTAAGCACAATTTAATCTTTAATTGAGCCCCAGTGTCTTGGCCATGCCATGACTTACCTGGGCAACAAAGGCAGGTCTATAATTGGGCATGATTACCTTGGGCATTCCAAACCTCGGGAAGATTTCTTTGATGATATTCTTAGCCATTGCATTGGCTGTCTCAGTCCTGTTCAATGTATGTTAGCTATCTTCTTTAGCAAATGTGTGGCCTGCAGGAGGTTCAAAATTTCTACAGATGTCAATAGTCCTCTTTGTCTGTATATTGTTCTGTGAATATGGGTAGTAGCAAAAGCATATCTGCTGTTAATGTAGACGTTTCCTCTGCCATCTGTAGAGCTTGTATCAAAGCCACAAGTTCAGCCTTCTGGGTGTGCTAACGTCTCTGAAGGGAGGCTACTCGCCCAAATCATTCCCTTCCTGTCCACCACTGCTGACCCTGCCTTTTGCTTACCTTCAGTCTTGTATACCTGCTCAGTTCAGACCCCCAGCACTGTGCCCCAGGCAAGCTTCACCATCATTTCCGGCTCTGCCTGGCACAGCTCAGCCTCCCATTCTGCCCGCCGCCTGTCCTTTCTACAGATGCTGGTAGGATCCATAGTCCATCGACGTGAGCAGGGCACAGGAGCAGCAGCCCAGTGCAGGAGGGCACCTTTGGTAGCATTGTGAGTGCTCTATTGTAGTCTCACATTGGTGAGGGGAGCAAGACTGCAGAGTGAGCAGCCACTTGCTTTAGGGCAAGTGCGGCACCAAGGCAGTTGCTAGGAGGCAAGAATTTCTCTGGTGGTGATGGCATGGGGAGGTGGTCAACCTGGTGAGGAGGACACGGTGGAGGCAGAGGCAGACAAGAAGTCAGCATCTCCTGCAGAACTGAAAACAGCAGCGAAAGCAAAGTCCCTCATTTGGTCAACAAAAGGCTTTGATCATACATACATTCAGGGGTGACCAGGGAGGAACAAGTCATTTATTTATCCTTTTCCCAAAATTATAGTTCGTAAGGTATCCAATTTGTTAGAAAATCTATAGAGGTAACTAATATCCTTTTTCTTGCCATAAGCACATTGGCCTTTGTTCAAGGGGTGCCTCTGTCCGTCTTCATTTGTCTTTGATCTTCTGTTGCCAAAGTTCCTTATCTGTCTGAGTCCTGTCTTTTTTTTTTTTCCTAGTCAAATTTCTTGTCTATGATCCCTCCGGTTTTCTCTTTTCTCTGTCTCCCACCTTTCTCTTTCTTTTGCTTCCCACCTCTCTCTCTTTCATTTCACTTTCTCTGTCTCTCGTTTAACACTTTCTCTGTCTCCCAGATTCTGCAAGGTAGAATCTTGCAACCTATCTACCTGCTGTAACTTTCTCCTTATAGCTGTGGCTGACTGTCCTATGAAGGCCATGGTTATCGCTGCTTGATGACCTTCAGGGGTTGGGCAAAATGCCTGTAAACCTCCATTACAAATTTAAGGAACACAGATTCTAACTGGTCCCTGGAGAACCTCTCTTACCTTGGCCGAATTAGTGGGGTGCCTTGTGGCACCCCTGAGATTTGCCATGAGCCCAGTATTTTGGCTGTCAGTTTCTCCCTTTAAGAATTAATTAGACATCATCATGTAGAAGAATGAAATTAGATTCATATTTATCTCTATGCACAAAACTGAAACCTAAACGAATCAAAGACCTTAACATAAAACCAACAATATTGAACATCATAGAAGAAAAAAGTTTTAAATACACTTTTAAACACAGCCTCAGTGGCATAGACATTGAGAGAAACAATCAATAAATGAGATCTCCAGAACTGAGAAGTTTTTTGTATAGCAAAGGATATAAATAATCAACAGAACATAATATGGGAAGGTATCTTTATCAATTATTTTAAAAACATATAAGAACTTAGTCCTCATATGAACAAATAATCTAATAAAATTATGTTACAGACCTAAACTGTAAATTTTCAACAGATGAACTTAAAATGACTGAAAGATATTTAAAATTTGCTTAAACATAACATTCTTAATCATCGGGGAAATGCAAATCAAACAACTCTGAGATTTTATCTTATCCCTGTAAAAATGAACAAGATTAAAAATACTGTTTGACAATTTACACTTAAGAGAATGTGGGATGAAAGCAAACAGATACAATTACCTTAAACAATAGTATGATGAATTTTCAGAATTAGGTAACATATTATCTTAAAACTCAGCAATATCTCTTCTGGGCCTATTTATAAAAGATGTTTAGTTATATCATAAGGACATGTGTTTAACTATATACATAACAGGATTATTTTATCATAGGAAGAAACTGAAAACAACCCACAATGTACCTCTTTTGTATCAATAATAAATGGGAATTATTATGTTTTTAAATAGCCATAAACATTATAAAGAGTCAAAAGGGCCATTTTAACTCAACCTCATCACAAGCATTGTGAGCAGTTAAGTGTCAAATTCAGATCTTAACATGGGCTGGCTTAGAAGCTCAGCTGGGATGTTTGCATGACCCTGGCCCAGGGCCAGGGCTCCTACAGTGATAGTTCTTGAAGACAGTGTAGTCCTGTATCCATCTAAACAGATCTGAAAATTTCTTTTTTTCTCTGGATACACTGCATAATAAGAAATACAGATACCAACAATCTGTACACAGCACGTGATGACTGGAACAGAGCACCCCTAGAAGAGAGATGCTATCAGGGCTGGGAGGCCCTTGAAGACATACCTGACAATAGGAGTTGGGAAGACCTTGGTATTGGCTATAGGGGGAGGGAGCATCCTGGACTGTCTAAGGCAACCCTCCTCCCCTCATTCCTCCTGCAAGGTGCTGGTGGACTCCAGGTCAGAATTGAGCCCTGCTGGAGCAAGGGAGAATGTCACATTCAGCACAGGGGCAAGTGGGGCAAGCATTCCCCTCTTCTGGATGCTTAGGCCTCAAATCTCTACCTGATGTAGCAGGGAGAACTAGCTGTGAGCAGAGGTGGGCAGGATTACACAGCCCAAGAGGAGTGAGGAGCCACCAGCTGGGTTTATTATTGAGCAGTGACTAAGGGAGCCAAAGCCTTTGTTTGGTTTTAATACAGCTAAAATGGCTCTCCCCCATTAGTGAGCTCCCCTGTGGAGTGGGGCTCAGTGGAGGCTCAGTGCTGCTCCAGGGCCCAGCACTGAGGGGAGAGTCATGTGCCCTGGGCTCGGGCAATGGTGCTAGGAGTTCACCTGGGCCTGTCTTTTCACCCATGGTGACAGCGGAGGCGGGGCTAGACTGTGTGTCATGGAGGCAGGGTTTCCTTTTTTGTAGCTCCTGCAGTGGAGGGGCAGACTGTGGTTATCAAAGTCAGAGGGAAGGGAAGCCAGCCCTGGTGCCTGCACCTTGCTCTGTAACAAAATGCTTTGACCCAGAGTAGGGGGTTCTCTGGACAAGCTCTCCCAGGTGACACTATATGGAACCTGGTCCGGGTGGCCATAAGGGTCAGGCTGGAAGACTTTTTCTTTAAGCTGCAAAATAGTATCTGGATTGAATGTCCCACCCTGTGGCCAGTCCACTTTAAAAGTGGATCATTCCAGGAAGCAGACCTCTTGATAGCGTTTCTTTCGGATTTCCACAGCTGCGTCTGCAGCTTCTCTCTAAAGTTAAGAGTTAGGGTCAGAAAGGTGGTTACTTACTGTCCCGTGGTACAGGATTTAGACTCACGTACTAACAGATATACAAAAACAAAGACACGAAAAGAAAAAACCAAACTCAAAATCAGAACCTGTGCAGCACAACAGATTCAGATGGAGGTGAGCGACAAAAAGTCGTGCCTCCTGGGAACTAAAGGATTGACCTGGTCACTCTTAGCCCCATTGGATATTGGGGTATCCCCCAGATTTACAGATTACTGGAGCGTTCCCCAGTACAGATACTGGCCCTATGTAGGTACAATTTTAGAAGCTACAGAGCACTACAATAATCACAGAAACAAACAAAGCAGACAGACAGATAAAAACAATTAGAGCGCTTGATCTTACCTCCAACTGGGTCTGGAATGGGTCCAGAAGCAACTCATTTCCTGGCAATGCACCAAAATGATGGACTAGAAGTCCAAACTTCAGGAAGGAGTTGCTCCAAACACCACTCTCATAACCACAACTGATGCAAAAGCAAGAGGATATTTATTCTGTCATGACAGGGCCCTTCAGGTTTGGGATGTGAAGGACCCCCCGATAGCTGTTACAGTCCATCTTTTAAAGCAAAAAGCCACAGACACAAGAGGGGAACCTGTAGGTTGTTTTCCAACTTATTTGATTGGCTTATTTAAAAGGTCACTAACAGTGATTGGTCTATTCCAGGGCAGGAGAATAGCTGCAGGGTCAGGGGAGATAAAGGGAGCATCTATGGGCCATCCTGGCCTTGTTCTAGTGACTAAATCAAACATCAGGAACTGATCAACATCTGTGGGTTGTCTTTGCCTCAATTCCCAGAATGGAGCTATGTTTGAAGATTATTCACAAGGACATAGGAGGATAAGCAGTCCAGCATGTGTGTGTGTGGGAGAGTGGGGGATACTGTCCCGTTTCCAAGAGAGAGTGAGTGTAAGGTTTTAGAAAAATGTCTTAGGGCTGAGGGGGCTTACAAATGCATTTGGAATCTTTCAAAGGTCCTTGCCAGGAAGCAAGCTGCAACATTGTGTCCATAAACAAAACTCAAAAGCTCCATAGTTGGGACTGCCTACTTGAATGAGTCAGAGTTTTCCCTGACAGGATGGCTCAGAAAGCAGGCATTATAGAACAGTGCAGCTATTTTAGAACAGCGCAGCTTTTTTCCTACTATGGCTGAAAACCAAAATGCTAAAATCCGAAATGCTTTACTCTAGTCTTTCCGAAGCTTTCTCAGGTTTTCTGTGGATACAGTTATCCACGTGAGTGCCATTCTGTGAAATGAATAGCCTGCTTGTTAGGGTTTATGTCCTGCCCAGTTCCCCACCGTTGTTAGGTCCCAAAGAAAAATCACACAGAGGTCTCCTTAAGTTATAAGCTGACTGTCCCATTAGCTCAAGCTTCTTATTAATTCTTATGACTTACATTAACCCATTATTCTTGTCTATTTTAGCCATATGGCTCGGTACTGTTTTCAGCTGGCAGGTCACATCCTGCTTCCTCGGTAGTCTGCACAGGACTGGAAGAAATCAGCTTTCTCCTTCCCTGAATTCTCCTGTTCTCATTGAATCACCTCTACTTCCTGTCTTGTTTTCCTGCCTATACTTCCTGCCTGGCCAATCAGCATTTATTTAAAACATGATTGACAGAATACAGACAATTCTCCCACACCAGTCTGCCTTGTCTGGGCAAATGGACATTCAGGTTTCAGTTATGAAAATGACAGCTCAGTACTGGAATATAACCAGAGTCTGAATAGTAAGTACTCCCTATGTTGAAAATGTTATAGCTCTCCTTGCCTCTGAATGAAGGGATGCACGCATTCACATTGTTCCTGTATATGAACCAATGAGGAGAATGATCTCAATTCCACCAATAGGAACAAATCCTGCTCTAACCTTGGAGATCTTTATCAAAGCTGCTGACTCATTTCTCTCTCCCATCTAACTGTGGCCTCCACTACTCTGTTCCCTCCTATGTGGTAACTTATAAAAGTTTTGGTTTATACTCCTGACTCCTGAGTTCTGGAATTCTTACTCCTTGTGTGAAAAATCATAAATACAGTATTCATGTATGAAATTCTAAACTACATTAAGAAAGTGTACTCATACATGCATATGTATGTAGAAATATAATTATGCATTGTCAGTCTCAAACATGTACACATATGTACACACATATAAATATTTGAAAGTAATTGAGATGCTTTATATTATATTAGGAGGGAGCTTGTAGAACTCAACTCCATATGGTATGAAGGGATCTCGGGTTTTTCTCACTCAGATCCAAGTAGTGTGTTATTTCATTTGTTTATTGGCCAAAGTCATGGCTATAAATGCAAAACTGGAGATTTACAGACCATTTCAAATAAAATATGCTTACAATGACTAGTATGTTGGAAAGAACCTGTTTTGAATGATCCTATATACTTTCATCATCATGGAATGTTAATACATCTGCTACTATTTGTAATTTAAATGGTATTGACTACTTGTGCTATAATGGCAGGTTAATCTTCAAATTAGCATGACCAAAATTCTTCACTCTCATTAGCTACATGACTGAAAAGAGAAAATAGAAATAAGTTTTCAGATATATTTTTGTGATAAAACCCAAAAAATCAGGAGAGAAATCAAGTAAATATTGTTATTTTGACTATATGATGAAGGCATTACTCAGTCAGCCACAATGGTTAGCAATCTAAGACTACAATGGTGACAGACATACATAAAAAATATATTTTATCCTTCCACAGTCAAATGGAAGAAAAACTGTCTTAATGAAATATTAAAATGTTCATATATCTGAGCATCGTTTGACCCTCATCAGAGATGTTCTACTGCCATCATCAATAACTACTAGATTTCCAAAAAAAGCTCATGCTGTCTAATTTTCTAATTAGGAATGGGCATAAAGTGTGAAAGTATCAAGTACAAGAGCATTTATATTGAAAAATAATACAAAGACTATGTCAATCAAAACAGCAAATTCGAGCCTGTGAGAACCTAAAAAGCAATAGTATGATAAGAAGTATGTTTCCTCTTCTATACCTTATTATAATTCAGAGTCTTTGGTGTCAGATACAGAAGTGTTTTCATATGTTGGCGCATAATATTTTAATGAGTCTAAGTTTCTGAGCAGAAAAAAAAAACATGCACTATCATACCCATTTTCACAATAGAACTCAGAGAAAAGAGGAAAAGACATGACTCCCCTAGACTTTGCCAGATGCTAAAACCTGAAGTGAATTATTTCTTTGCAGATACTGCAGTGTTTCAATTCTGAGACAGTGGTGACACAAGATTAAAGAGGAGAGGTTTGAGAAGCAGGTATCGACTTGATGCACAGACCACAGCAGGTGACTCAGAACTGTAATACTGGGAATAAACCAGTACCTGAATTTGCTAATTTCCCTGGGCTTTTTCTCACATAGATGTCAAGAGCAGTGTGCTGTGTCTGGGCCAATGTACATTCAGATTTCAGTTATAAATATTTGCAGCTGAGAGCTGGCATAGAGCCAGAGCCTGACTAGAAAGGAACAGCTACGCTGACAATATTATTAGCTCTCCTTGCCTCTGACTGAAGGAGTGTGTGCAGTCATATTTTCCCCGGAACAATGAGGAGCGTGATCTCAATTCCACCAATAGGAACAAAGCCTGTGGTAACCATGGAGATCTGCATCAGAGCTGCTGACTCATTTCTCCCTCCCATCTCAATGTTTGCTCCGACAGAAAAATATGAAAGTGAAAGTGGATGACAGGAAAAAATGTAGTTTACCTAGGACCAGAATCCAATTTTCAAAAGGAAAAATCATTGTGATTTGACAAGGAGGTGATCACATATCCCACAGGTCTGTATCCTGCCTTTCTACCTGAAATTTTCCATTTCTCCGTGCTCACGGCTGATTGTGATACTGTGCTGCCGATCGCAAATTACTGGTATGACATTCAGAAATGCATTGTCAGAGTCCCTGAACATACTGATTGGGGAATCTTACACTTGAAATGTTCAGATTCCCAGGTGTGTGAGGCTATTTGCCGACATAGCAATTATTTTAGTGGGGCCGCCAACGGCACATAAGATCTGTAGTCTCGGTTGTTGTCAGGTATAGATTTGCTAAAAAAAAATCTTCATTTCAGAAAATGCAGAATCCAAGACTAACCCAGGATTAGTATCTGGTTATTAGTAACCCAGATACTGGTTACTAGTAGCCCAGTATTAGCTGTAATCACAATTCTATAGCTGAAACAGTGACTTTAAAGATTCGAGTACATTTCCTGCACTGCAAACAGGAACAGGTGACTCTTAGGAGGAGCATGGAGAATCTCACAAATTCCTTGCTTTTCCTATTGCTTCTGTATCCTGCAGGTCTCTGGGACACATTTTTTATCTGGGGTTGTTTACAGTGAGGCTTTGACTAAAGTCCAGCTTTTAGCAGGACTTTAGTCAAAGCCTCACTGCTAAAATCCCTCAGATCAGACCTATTTATGCCATCTCGGAGCCAATGAGGAGAGAGATCACAAACAGAGGATAGGAAAGCACTGGACTGCATGTTATGTGGTGATCTCATCCAGAGATGATGAGTCATCTTTGGCTCCCTCCTCCCTGTGTGCTGGGAAAAGAAGCAGAGCAATTGACAGTGGAACACAGGATAAAATGTAATTTACCTGCGTTTTTCCTTTAGTTAAAGGCAGACAAAACTGGCAAAGTATGGCATGCTATTTTAATGAGCAGGTAGCAGCTTTTGTCTCGAATTTACCTATATACATGAAAGCCTCCATTCTATTTTTGATTGTGAATCTGTACTAACAATTACCTACTTCTTCTGATTCTTTGTGATTGGATTTTGTCTGTTTTTATGTGTTTTTTTATGCAGTCAAATTATAATTGAATATGTTACATATAAAAAGATATTTATTATTTACAAGAACTCTGACCATTCTGAGCACTGGTCAGGTTCATCAGGGTTCTGATTTCATTGTAACAAAGTCGATGTTTACTACCTTAACTAGGCTGAAGTTTCTCCATTTCTCAGACAAAATCAGTTTTCTACTAAGGGTAAAACTATAACTAAAATTGCTCCTTTGTATATACATCCATTTGAAACTCATAATAATTTTTCTTTGTTACCTAGTTAAGGTTTCCTTAACTAAACTTGGCTGGAGGTGTTTTTGTTGGTTGAAAAGTATTTTCTTCCCGAAATTATCCATTTATCTTTGGACATGGATGCACGTTCCTCAATCTACAGATTCACTAATTTCCAAGTCTTTACCCCCTGCATTGCACTTTGCAAAAACGCTTCATTTCTTCGAAATGTCTGATGTTTGTTAGAA
Source organism: Myodes glareolus (assembly GCF_982192425.1). NCBI lineage: Eukaryota > Metazoa > Chordata > Mammalia > Rodentia > Cricetidae > Myodes > Myodes glareolus. The sequence continues at coordinate 39,077,705 of NC_142049.1, forward strand.
CTAGATTCCCCAGTAATGGGGCCAGCATACCGGAATCTGGCATCTTGTTAGAGATCAGATGCCCATTGTCTATCAAACTGCATAAGAAATGTCATACATAATATAAGCTTCTTCACCCTAAGTTTTAACATAAAGCATTTCATCATCATAACTTAGGTTTAAGAAGAGATTTGGGTCTTTGTTTTGGAGTCCTAGATTTTAAAATAATCAAATAGCTACACAACTTAGAAAAAAATTGGGGAACACAAAAATAACTTGGTATGGAAAATACAAGATTTGAAGTATAATCAAAATGAAAAAAGATAAAATATTTTGACAAATGAAGGCTTTATGAGAAAGCAACAGCATACATAATGCTCATGGTAAACATGTTGGTAAATATTCACCAGAATGTTAAACATTAGCTATATCTGTCCTAAAAACATCATTTTACATTAATATTATTCAATTCCACATTTGCTCAAAGAGCTAAAATTTTGTAGTGTTTCTTCTAATTACACCTGATTAATACTTACTACTTACCAATATTCTTGGACTCAGAATATATTGCATGCAATGGAAAGATACAATTTAATATCCCAAAGAAGAAATCTTTGCAGACAGTGTATTCTTAGAAGATCTGTTGGCAGAAGCTGCTAGTTTGTTATCCAACTTCCCTGACTTGAAATAACCACTCAGAAACTATATTATTTGAGATAATGTTTGGCCAATAACTTAAGAGTATAGCTAGATAGTTCTTATATTCTAAACTAACCGATCTCCTCTAATCTGTGCAACACCATGAGGTCATGGCCTTCCAGCAAATTTTGGCAGGCTCCAGCAAAGGCATCTGTCTCTGGCAGCAGCTTCATGGCTTCTTCCTGACTCCACCTACTTTACATATCTCTTTCAGCCTAGCTTTACTCTGTCAAGACATTGGTTGAAATCAGTATCCTTATTAACAAATGGCAATAAAAGATATTCACAACATACATCACCTCCAAAATCACGTTCCCTTTTCTCTCTAAATAAAACAGAGTTAACTTTTTTAATTTCAATTTTTATTTTTTTATCATTAAAAAATTTCTGCCTCCTCCCTACCTACCTCCCATTTCCCTCCCTCTCCCCCCACTCCCCTCCCCCTCTCTCTTCAGTCCAAAGTGCAGTCAGGGTTCCCTGCCCTGTGGGAAGTCCAAGGTACTCCGCCCTCCATCCAGGTCCAGGAAGATGCTCAACCAAACAGACTAGGCTCCCACAAAGCCAGTACATGCAGTAGGATCCAAACCCAGTGCCATTGTCCTTGGCTTCTCAGTGAGCCCTCCTTATCCACCACGTTCAGAGAGTCCGGTTTGATCCCACGATTTTTCAGTCCCAGTCCAGCTGGCCTTGGTGAGCTCCCATTAGATCAGCCCCACCGTCTCAGTGGGTGGGCATATCTTTCGCGGTCCTGACTTCCTTGCTCATGTTCTCCCTCCTTCTGCTCCTCATTTGGGCGTTGGGGGTTCAGTCCAGTGCTCCAATGTGGGTCTCTGTCTCTATCTCTGTCCATCGCCAGATGAAGCTTCCATGGTGATATGCAAGATATTCATCAGTGTGACTATAGGATAGGGCCACTTCAGGCTCCCTCTCCTCAGCTGCCCAAGGAACTTGCTGGGGACCTCTGAACGGACACCTGGGGACCCCTCTAGATTCAAGTCTCTTGCCAACCCTAAAATGGTTCCCTTAATGCCATATAAGAAAACTATTATCTAGCAAGAATTACACTTACAATATTTATATCTATTTTATCTTTTTATCATAACCAAGGACAACTATAACTGCTTTTTCTTCAACTACATCAAAGTCTCTGAAAAGGATATGATATTACATAAGTTGACAGAAAGTGCATTGAACTACCAAAAGTCTAGAATTAAGAGTCATCTCATTGTCTGGACAGTAACCGAAAGTTCTTCTGTAACTTTGCAGGTACCATCTTGAGCTTACTGGACCAGAGTTTCTGGGAGACTCCATTAGGAAATTTCAAAGACAGTTCCACATATACTGGCAGTTTGTCAGTCACTTTCGTCTGTGTCCTGAAGAATGTCTTAAGACTCATTCCTGAAGCAGAATCCCTTAAGGACTGTCTCACCTTCATCAAGCAGCTTCAGCAGTCATTTTTCTGTGGGTCTTGCATATCTAGCTCATACATTATATCATCAAACAATCCAAACAAAAAAGTGTTTCTTACCCAAATGACTAGCAAGCTACACAAGGAGCTTCCTAGATGCCCATCTTCCTCTTGAAAAAAATTGTTGCTGCCAAGAGCAGATGTGTATGTGTCTCATTGTCATGAAAAGTTCTAATATTTTAAAACATTTTAATGCCATATTCTGTTTGTTTTTGAGAGGCTTGAAGAATAAATATCCATTTGAAATATATCTCTGTACATATAGAAAGCTTTATTTTTGCTTATAAATAACATGACTATAAACTTGACCATTATAGATGACTCTATATTAACCTATGTTTCTTAATTATGAATTATATTTTAAACTAGCTGAACAATGCAATACCTTAATCAAGAGCAGAAATATATATATATGTGTATATACATATTTATGTGTATACATATATTTATAACAAAATTTATCTTAAATTTGTATCAATAAACAAAAATTTAGACCTATGCAAATCTCTATAGAATATCACCCTTTAAATGCAAACAAAATTTATAACCAATACTTGCAAATTTGGCCATAGTTCTCTCCAAGCTACTTCCTGCTCTTTATTGGGCAAATTAATTTGGAGTGAGGGTTATTGAGACCTTTTATGGCATCTTGTTCCATTGAACCACATTATTCTTGAGAAATCCACAGAGAATCTCATTCTCTCTGGAAACAAGTTAGAATCTCTTTTTCAAAGAAATATATCATTTCCTAGAAACAAATTTTGAAGTCAAGATAACTTTCAAACAGATATGTTGGTCTATATTAGCAGCAAATGCTATGAAACTTCTCTCTGTACTTAGCTCATTCACAGTCAAAAAATAAAACACAATAATATTCATAATCCCGACTCTATTATTTTCCATAGTTATATGGCTTATTATTCTTTATTCATTTAATCTATGACTATGTATACACTGTCTCTTTAAAAACTTTGTTTTATTTCTTAAACCAGCTGTTTTTTATAATTGTATATATTCTTTTATCTCTCTTCCAAGTCCATGTTTATTTTTTAGACACAAAGTGACAATGTGACTCATTTAGAGGGTTTTTTTTGTCTGAATTTATCTTTCTTGCATATCTGCAACTGTATTCTAACCAGAAACATTTTTAAATGTGGTCATTCTTTTTTAAAAGTGGTCATGGCTTTTAACGTGGTCATTTTTTAAAAGTGGTCATGGCTAGAACTCTCTCTGCCATCATGCTTATCAATTCCATCCAACCCAACATGGTGAAGGCATATTTACTGCGTCTGAAAGCCTTTCTCTCAAACCCATATCCAGGCTTCGGTCTCACCAGGTCTATTTTGCTGTTAATATTGAAATCGGCAAAGGCTCTGGGTCTTTTGGAAGGTCCTGCTACAGAGCACTTAATTGTGGTTTTTGAGCAGCATGCTACAAATTGCTTTATGTTGACATAGTCCCCTGACATCCCTAGAGCTAGGGCAGTTATCACTGATTGCAGAGGTGGTGATCATACCTGATATACACTTAAAAGAAAAAGAACTCTCCTGTCAGAAAATGATTACACATATGCAAAAACATAGATTCATTAAAAATAAAAATCTGAACAGGACATAGTTGTTTAAAAAATGTGCATAGGCTTAATAATAAAAAGGGTATTTGCACATATATAATGGAACAGCTTTTAAGAATTAAACAAAGTCTTTAAAGAGATAGTAAAAATAACAAAAAACAGTACAGGCAGTCATAGATTAAAGGAGTAAAGATAATAAATAAATGATAAAATAATACAATAAAAAGTAAGCCACATTAATAAAGAATGTACATAAAGACTATGAATTGTGTTTATTACTGTGATTTCTTTGAATTTTTTCGCTGCAGAAAGACATTTGATTTGGGAGACCCTAAGCTATACCAAAATATATATTTTAAATGCATCAAAATTTGAGTCTAATGATATGTTCTTTGGGGTTTTTGGTTTTTCAACACAGGGTTTCTCTGTAGCTTTGTATACTGTCCAGGAACAGCTCTTTCAGACCAAGGATGGCCTCAAACTCACAGAGATCCACCTGCCTCTGACTCTTGAGTGCTGGGATTAAAGTTGTGCACCATCATTGCATGGTGGATATGGTACTGGAGAAAGTCTATCCTGCTTTTCTTTACACAGAAGATGAGAACCAGTGTCTTGTTTCCAGGCTTATGTTGTTTGATGGAGCAGGATCTTCAAAAGGTCTCTATGAACCCTTAAAAAAAGTTTCCCAACAAACGGCAGGAAGTAGTTCGTAGAAAATCACATGGAGAAGCCCACTGTGTGGTCTGAGTGCATGTGGGATAAGAAGAAGAGCTACGCGGTACCAGCAAGGTGCAGGCTCCAAAAGTCCACGGCAGTGGGCTTTGGGGGATCACGACCCCGTTCATGGTGGTAGGGTTGGAAAGCCACCTTGACTCCTCCTGCGAAAGGGAAAGACCCTCCTGCAAAAGGGTCTTCGCAGGAACAGTACTCCCACGTGAGACTTCCACAATTGCTTCCAGACAACATGCGGACGCAAAGACAAGAGAAAAGCAACCCAGAAGTGGACGAAGTCGAGAGTGAGCCAAAAGAAGGTGGCCATGCTCGGCATGGCCAAAGTGGAAGAGCCCAACACAGAAGAAGCCCCGGGAGCATCACTCACACACGCTTGCGGGAACCCGGGCCCCACACTTTGACAAAGAGTGCACAGACCTAAGTAGCCGATTGCCGATGGTCGTTCGTGGCCTCACAGGGCAAGCTGCCAGCCTGTGCAGAGAGGCTCCCACATAGATACTAGGAGTCTATGGATTCGCCACGGGTATGTGGAAACGGCACCCGTGACTGCTGGAGAAGATGCCATACCTTGGCTCCGAGGACATGGCGAAGGAACTGAAGAAGGCTCTGTGTAACCCTCGTATTCAGGCTGATAGGCTGCTCTACTGGAATGTCATCCAACGAGTTATTAGGCACATGACTCAGGGCTTGGACATGTCTGGTGTTTTCATGGAAATGGTGAAGGCCAGTGCCACTGTAGACATTGTTCAGAAAAAGTTGATTTATCTGTATATGGGCACATACGCACCTTTGAAACCAGATCTGGCGCTCTTGGCTATCAAAACACTATGCACAGACTGCCCTGACCCCAACCCAATGTTGCTGGACTGGCTCTAAGGAGCATGTGTAGCCTCAGGATGCCTGGTGTGCAGAAATATATCCAACAGCCTATTCTTAATGGTCTGCAGGATAAGGCTTCCTATGTCAGAAGAATGGCAGGACTTGGCTGTGCCAAGATGCATAATCTTCATGGAGACTCTGAAGTGGATGGTGCTCTTGTCAATGAGTTATACAGTGACCAGGATCCAATTGTGCTTGTGAACTGTCTGAGGTCTCTAGAGGAAATTTTAAAACGGGAAGGAGGTTTTGTCACTAATAAGCCCATTGCCCACCATCTCTTAAATACAATGCCAAAACTGGATCAATGGGGCCAGGCTGAAGTATTGAACTTTCTTCTCTGCTACCAACCCCGCAGTGAGGAGAAACTGTTTGATATTCTTAATTTGTTGGACAGCTATCTCAAGAGCAGCAGCACAGGTGTGGTGATGGGAGCCACCAAACTCTTTCTGACGTTGGAAAAAAAAAAAATTCCCCCATGTACAAACTGATGTGCTTGTACGAGTCAAGGGACCCTTGCTAGCTGCCTGTTCTTCAGAGAGTCATAAGCTCTGCTTCGCTGCTCTCTGTCAGGTCCGCCAAGTGTTGCATAGTTTGCCAGGTCACTTTAGCGGTCACTACAAAAAGTTCTTCTGCTCTTACTCGGAGCCCCACTATATCAAGCTTCAGAAGGTGGAGGTGCTGTGTGAGCTGTTGAATGACGAGAACGTGCAGCAGGTGCTCGAAGAACTTTGAGGACATGAGACACGTGAGTATGAGACACATACTGCACTGATGTGTCTGCTGACTTTGCACAGGCTGCCATCTTTGCAATAGGTAGCATTACCAAGACTTTCACAGACCAGTGTGTACAGATTCTAACAGAGTTGCTGGGGCTCTGACAAGAACTCATCACTACAGTGGTGGTGCAGACTTTCCGAGACCTGGTGTGGTTGTGCCCTCAGTGTACTGAAGCTGTATCTCAGGCCCTGACTAGCTGTGAGAAGAACATTCAAGACACTGAGGGGAAACGGGCACTTATTTGGTTACTTGGGGTCCACGGGAAAAAAAAATCCCCAATGCTCCTTATGTGTTGGAGGACTTTGTAGAAAATGTGAAATCAGAGGCATTTCCTGATGTTAAGATGGAGCTACTGACTGCACTAATGTGCCTTTTCCTCTTGTGCCCTGCAGAGTGCCAGGACATGCTGGGATGGCTGTTACATTACTGCATAGGTAGGTTTCCCAGAGCATAGCACCTGCTGAGACTCACACTAAAAGTCCTCACGGCTTGCATTGCTGGTAAATCATGTCTGGAACTTGGAAAGGAAATGATACTTTCTAAAGATTCTTGCTTTTCTCCTCTTATGGTTGGCACAAAGGTTGGAGAAGAGTAGGGTATCTGGTTTTTTGTTTTTGTTTGTTTAACTCAATCCATTGTTTTCTCTCAGAGGAAGTAAAGGATATGACTGCATGAGACTGAGGTCTCTTCTATTATCGTCTCCTGTTAGTTGGCATTGATAAAGTAAAGCAGATCCTGTGTAGACCTAAGTCTGACCCTTCTCTGGGACTTTTGGAGGATCAGCCAGAACGGCCTGTGAATAGCTGGGCTTCAGATTTCAACACACTGGTGCCAGTGTATGGCAAAGCCCACTGGGCAACTATCTCTAAATGCCAGAAAGTAGAGCCTCATGGCCTTGAGCTTCCTCCCAATGCATCCTTGACCACACCAGTTCACTTGATTTCTGAAGAGAACAAAGAAGGAATACAAGAATCTCCAAATCCAGAAACTCTGCTGCTGGTCCCCAATCCCCAGCTGACTGCTGAGTATTTTGTGAAAATGTGGCTTAGCCTCACAGTTGCTCATCAACGGGTATTTCCTTGGCAGGGAGAAGTCCAACCTGACACTCTCCAAATGGCTCTAAGATTAGTGAATATTCAGACTATGGCAAGGAACAGGGCTGGATCAAAGCCCTGGAAAGCCAACCTCAGCGCTCAGGATGACATTGACTGTCTCTTCCTTACTGAACTGCTGATGAAGCCTGAGAACTCAGAAATGCAAACCTGTGTGAAGCAGAGAATGGTGAGGACTGAAGCACTACTTGGGTTCATGTCTGTGTTAGAAACTGTGATTGGAACCATCGGAGACATAAAATCTTAACACTGTCTCGCTGCCTGCCTTGGGGTGAGATGAACACTTTCAGAGTTCCTTCACTTTCTTCCAGAGCTGCTGTGAGTCCACGTATCAGATGCAGAAGACAGTCGGCAGTCTGGGAACCCCGGCTTTTATTTTTACCAAAGTCTCTTCCCTTGTTCCCTGCCAGCCTGTGAGGGACTGATCCCATTTTTAAAGGAGAGTGTTACACGGTAGTATTGGTAAGGGGTAAGGATAGGATGGGGTTGTTCCTCTGATCATTTTACGGATTATAATTATTAATTATGCCTGTTATTGTTCTTTAAAAAAAGCCGGTGTGTTCCCTGGCAGGCTCGCAGAGCAGCCACTAGTCCGACAAGGACGGCTGTGGGTCCCTGTAAGATCTCCAGGGTGGCAGGCTGATCCCGCCATGAGGCCGGATGAGTCAGGCAGGTGGGTAAGGTGGATAAAAGGCTCATAGGACATAATAAATAAACGTAAGGGTAAACATTTATTACATAAAAAGAAACAGAGAGACAGAGAGACAGAGAGACAGAGACAGACAAACATAAAGACATAAAAACAAAGAGACAGAGAGAAACACGTGTGCACAAGCCGAGAGAGAAAGACCAAAGAGAGAGAGCTAAGATGGCGCGAGGGAGTGGGCGTGGTTAACTCTTAAAGGGATCAGATCCAAAGGAATAACACCTATTGCCTGTGGAAATTGGTAGCTGTCACCATTTTTGAGGGTCTTTTTTTTTCTCCTTCAGTAAACTGTTCTTGTATTTATTTCTAGGGTGCTTTTTAGGTTAGGATCCAAAAGTCCTTAATGTGGTCATGAGTACGTCTTCAGTGTCGTGTCTCACCCCTCCAGAAACACGCTCTCTTCTGACACAGTGGATTACCAAAGATGAAAACCAAAAGCTGGTTTATTGTAATCTCTGAGTGCTCTTTCATCCCAGACCTTAACATCTCTTTCTTGCCTAGAGCATTTCCTTGCTCTCACGACTCAACACGCAGTGTGTCTTTCTTACTTGTGGGCGGGTTTTTTGTTTGTTTGTTTCTTTGTTATTGTTTTTTTGTGACACTCTCTGCCTTCAATTAGGGCTCTATACAAAAGCTGTCACAGCTGCCACTTGGGAACAGAGGAAGCAGCTCAGTTGGTAGAGTACTCGATCAGCATGCACAGACCCCAAGTTCGAGCTATAGCAGCACATAAAGTGGAGTATAGTGGTGCACGCCTGGAATCCCAGTGCTCAGGAGCTGGAAGCAGGAGGATTAGAAGTTCAAGGTTAGTGTCAGCTACAGTAGGGTACCTGTGGCCAGTTTGGGATACATGAGACACTGTCAGCAAAAAAGGGGAGTCCTGGTGAGATGGCTCAGTAGGTGAGGTGCTTGCTATCAAGCTTGCAAACCTGAGTTGATACCCTTGTCCTACACTGATGAAGGAGACAACCAACTTAATGCATGTTTATTCTCTGACAGTCATCCACAGGTATGCTGTGCGACAAAGTATGCTTCACTACATTCAATAATTTTTTTTTAAATTTTAACTTATTTTAATATTTTCTCATTTTACATCCCAAATCCATTTCCCACTCAACAAATAAGTTTAAAAAAATAAATTTTAAAAAAATGTAATGGCCTGGCAGGATAACTTAGTGTGTAAACTACCTATCACCAAGCTTGAGGACCTGAGATCAATTTCCAGGACCCAATGATAGAAGGAGAGAACTTGGTCCCAAAGGTTGTTGTCTGACCTTCATTCATACACTGTGCCATGTGTTTATGTGCCCCCCAAATAAATAACTTAAAAATGTTTTTAAGTTGGCAAAAAAGAGAAAATTACATGGAAATTTTCAAAGGAATATTTATGTTGCTTATAATTTAAAGTGGGATATAATATAGAGATGAATACTTTGAATTGGTATGGATATTGGTCTACTAAAAATTAAGGTTGATTTTGATACAATGTGTATATGTATTTCTGATCTGGTTTAAGGTATTCTATTTTTGAAGCTCATTTAAATATAATATATAGTTAAGGAATATATATTAATAGATAGTCATCCATTAATTGAACTCTTATTCACATTATTTAGATTTCTTAGATATGCAGAGATATATTTAAGTTAGATAAATAATCTTCAACACCTCAAAAACCTCCAGAATATGGCATTTAAAGGTATTACTAACTTACAATTTTCTCAAAGGTGAAACAGGTTCGCGTCTGACTGGATGCTCTTTATTTGTGGTGCTTATAAAGTTATAAGGGTGAGTTAGGTTTTCTACCCTGAAGGGCAGAAGGTAGTTCCCCTGAAGTGGTTAGAAGTATGACAAAAACCTCTGCAGACAGAGAACCCGCTAGATTAAGAAGCATTTATGGGACTGTGATAAAATCAGTCTTATTCTAGGTAGCTGAGGAAGAAACCACTATGTACCATACTGAGAATCTTTCAAGTTGCTCACTTCTGACTAGGAATGCTGAGAGTAAAAAACCCATTGGAAAGCTAGAACAGGAACTAAAAGTTCTGAGAGACTTAGTAATTTCACTTTCACAGAAAGTTGATGTCTCTCAAAATCTTCTGTCATAAGAGCACTCCTCTTCTACCATAATGGCTGGTTTAGATCCATCTACGGTGCAAAGACCTCCTGGAGTAAGGCAAACACTCCGATTTTGTTGTGCATTTCTTGTACAAGCAAATGTCAGAGAAAGAGTGAGTCAATGAGAAGATGCTAATGGATTTCAAATGTTTCTAGCAATAGAGAAAATTGATGCTGAGGGAAATACAGTCAGACAACATGGACTGAAAACATTCAAACAAGGGAAAGTATTAAACCGGCCTGAAATCCATGTGACCAGATTTTTCCTTTCACACATGCTGCTATAGTATATGGATTTAGAAGCCATACTTTGAGGATTAGAAATAGATGGCCAAAGTTTGCCTCACAGGGAAAGACTAACTCATGTGGAAATTTGAGCCACAGTTGTGAGTAATCTGGTCCAAGTAGTTCTTATTTCTGATGATATATTTTCCTGTCAAGGCTCTTAAAAAGTAACTCATCAGTATTTCAGTATTGAAGTATCAGCCTGTGTCCAAATTAATGCAGCTCTCAAGAAGGTCTGGAATAAACTTCTGTCTTTAGGAGGGCAGATTTAGGACTTAACTTAAATAATGCATGGAACTGTTTAGTTGTTTCAGGATTTTGACTCTAGACTGATTCAGCCATCAAACAGATTAATTGGGATACAGAAGTTAGAATTTTGATTTTTTAACAACTAGCCAATGAGAATACTAATGTTATATATCAGGCTGCTTTGACATCTTTATAAACATAGGTGACATCTCTGATTATATTTGAAAATTTTCAGGAATTTTAACCTCGTTCACCCAAGGTCTAGTTATGACTACTGCTTTGCAGGGGAAAACAGTTAAAGATGTTCTCTCACAAAAAAGAAATCTGGAAAATGGGGACTGATACAAGAATTATGAGTAGTTAATGAGACCATGCACCTAGGTGGAGCTTTAGAGCCTGTAATCTAGGCTCTTCAGGTATGGACCAAACGATACCTATAAAACAGTTTCATACTTAATAGGTTGGTTTCTTACCATACCTTGGCTCCAAAAGATTTTCAATTAGTCTGCCAATTAATTTAAAGAGCAATTTATGATATGTCACTGGTAAATGTTGCCTCAGGTATGACAAACAGTGCTATATTATGTCTGATTTGTATGGCTCATGCTATACAAAATATTAGAAATCAATTTCCACAAGTTTTGATTATCCATTATGGAAGACATCTTGTTAGTTCATAAAATATGAAGGCATTTGCTTGCAATATTTGAATAGTTTCAGCAGAGCCTTGCCCAAGTAAGGTTAGTTAATTTCTCACAGAAAATACAAATATAGCTGCCTTTTACGTTCTTGGAATATATGTTGAATCTTAAAGAAACTAAGCCACAAAATTGGAAATTAGGAAAGAAAGCTTGCAAACATTGAATGAGTTTCAGAAATGATTGGTAGATATCAGTGACTGTGCCTATTTTAAAATTTTCGTTGGAAAATCTTGAGCTATGCAGGGAGTAGTGACCCTATTTTCTCCAGATCCCTTATAGATGTTGCAGTCAAATGCTGACTCTGGCGGAGGGAGCATTCCCCTGGCTTCTTGAATATACAATTTCAATAAATAAATAAAGGAGAGCAACACCCCAGTCACCATATAATGCATTACATCATGCCCTTTTTATTCTAAGTTTCTTAAATGTGGATGCCAAGAAGTAATCCACCATGCATTGATTTGGGCATAATGCTACAAATATGAGTTTTGGCCAAAGAAAAATGGAAAGACCCTTGCACTAGATCATGAAAGAAACAAAACCCTATTTTAATATAGAGTCAAGTGCATGTTTATGTTTTTTTTCTGGAAGAAAATAAATCTCAATGTCTTCCTGGAAGTTTGGTGTAGTGTGTAGACCAGAGGAATACCAGACTGGATGATATTGCTCACCAAAAGGGGTTGGATTGAGATTGCTGAAACTATGATCCTGAAACTCTGCTGTCATCATACTGCCCTTTGACAAATAAAGAAGGATAGAGTGATGGTTGGCGTTTCCAATTTCTTGGTAGAACTGCTGCATAGACCACATGAACATCTTTGAGTTTTATTAATCTGAATCAAGCAAAGGATTGTTGACTGGGTGTTCGACTATGTATATCAAATATATCTTGGAACACAGAAGTTGACTTTGCCAGTGCAGTGTTTTATCTGCATCTGAGCTAGAGGTCCTGGAGAACTGAGACACAGAGATTTCAGTTTTGTAGGACAGAAGCTTGTTAAATCAACAAAAGACTCTTTTAGATGTAATGAGTGGATAAAACCACACTTCAGTATATGAGAATGAATGGGATAAAGGCTTTGCCGCTAATATTCAGTATTCAGGGACTGTAGCAGCTGAAACACATCTTTTAAAGGTGATAGCAACAATGCATTGTATTTTATGAGATAAAAATACACCTTCCTCACCCATCACAAAAACATTTCATTGATTAGACTGAAGTTATAAGAATTGTAACTTTACAAATTGTGTTTTATTGTTAATATTCATATAATAATTTTGGTATTGACATGTTAACATTTGCAACTACTTCTTTTCACTATGAAAATGTTATCATTTCTAAAATGGTTAGAGCTTATATGAGAGGAATTTGGTATGATTCTAAAGAGTCTTAGGCAATAAGACAAATTTGGATTTTGGTGCAGCTAAACCTGCTAAAGATGCTGGTCAGTGGTGTGACACACCTCTAACGCAGTACTAAGGAGGCAGAGGCATAATGAGGAATCACTGTCAGTCAATGATTTGTAATAGGTTAACCAGTTTAGGGCATGACCTTCTGGGTACCCAGAGAAAACAGGCAGCCTGTGGTTCCCATGCTACCCAGCAAAGGTTGTAATTCTTGCTTTTGTTTCATGAATTGGCCCCTTATAATAAAGAAAATGTAATTGGTATATCTTGGAAATATCTTTGGAGATGTTGACCTGTGTCCATGAACAGAGAGAGAAAGATTTCTCTGTGTTTGAGGCCAATATGGTCTACAAGAGCCAGTTCTAGGACAGGCTCCAAAAGTACAGAGAAATCTTGTCTCAGAAAAAAAAAGAAAAGAAAAAAAAAGACAAGAACAAATATTCTGCTAAAGACATCCTACATCAAATTGAAAATATGTCATTCCAGCTTATTTATCCTTTACTACTTTACTATGAGGTATTGTAGCTATAGAAACATTTGTATTGATGTGCATTCTCGGCTTGCCTATGTTTATCAAGTTATTTGTGAAGTTTCGAGGGAAAGTTGTTGCAGATATGTGTGGCATCAAACTACCCACTCTCTCTTAACCCTTTTTAAAAGGAGTCTAGTAATAAAGGATTGACAAAATCTTTCTTTGTCTAGGCATACAAAGAAAGGGCAGGGAAGACAGAATGTGTGTACCAGTGATGAATAGTTATACAATGTTGAAGAAGACAATCTAATATAAAAACAGCCATTTGTCCTGTGCCATTATTAATTAAATTAAAAATATTTCAGACCTAGTTGACTTCTTCAAAGTTACAAAAAAGAATGTTTTGACCTTTAGAGTGATGACTGATTGTTTTACTTTGACAAAGTTGAATTTTGATCTAAGGTGCTTTTACTTGGAAAGGAAGGCTCTTGCATTCCCCTTCCCCACATTCTAGACTAGAGTACATAAGAGCTTTGAACAATAATTTAGGGCAGATCACAGTATTCACTGAATGACCTCCCAACTCTCTTGTCTCTTGTTGATTTCTATCTTAATCTTCGCCATTCCTCCCAAGTAAGAACAAACAAGTCAGCAAGGACTTTGGGCCTTATATAGCAATAAAATATTGGATTAATGTACAGGGTTTTCAAAACTAGATTATTTGCAACCAGACTGCTGCAGTTGTTCAATAAAACTAAAAGATTTGAGATTTTTTTTCTGCCATTCAAGTCTAGCTAAAAATGTATGCTTGGAGAACTTCCTGTTACCATACTACTCATGTGCTGAAATCATATAATACCAATGTGCACTAATTTGAATATGAATATTTTAAAATATATATTCTAACTTTAAAAATTTTCAAATGTACATGATTAATACTGAGACTTTGGCCTTACTGCCCAGAATATATCCTTAAAGGCGAAACCTAAAATAACATAATTAACTATAACCCAAACAAAACACTGCTAACCACTTTAATGATCACTGCATTAAAATCCCTTCCTATTTATTATATAGTTCTTTGTGTTACTCCAGTTTCAATGCTAATTTCTTAGCATTGGATATATAAATGTCAGAAAAGGCATAAAACTTAAAACTTGTTAAGTTGAGGCTAAATGGAAATGTATGACCTAAAAGGCTTATAAATAAAAAAATAAAAAAAGTGTTCTATGAAAATGTCAAGAACACAATAACATAGTGAAGAATATTCCTTTTCTGTATAAATATATATTTCATGGACTGGTTTTATAAATAACCTCAATGGCTCATACCTTGTTGGTCCTCCCACACCAATACCTAGTCATGAAAAATTGGTTGGGAAAAAAGGATAAGAGTTTCAGTATGGTGAGATGATACAGAGAGAAGGATATGAACTTGTTGTACTGAGAAAAGTTAATAATTCACATGCCATCGCCTAGATATTAAAAGGAGAATTTACAACCTAGGGTATAACTGGTAAAAAGTCTAATCCATTGAAATATCATTTATAAAAAATAACAGTCTTTCTGTGGTTATTTGAAAACCATCTGGTGTAATACAATATTCCACATACAAATTTCATTCCTACTGGTAGCCAGACTTTCAATATAAGACATAAAGAAGTATTGAGAAAGAGACAAACCACCAAAAACTGGAGCCAAAGCAGTGTTTTGATAACAATCTTTCCTTGGGTAAATTCAATCCTAGGGGAAAATAAAGTCTCCTATATGTGGTAGCTTCTTGAGTGAGTGATGCAAACTAACACATGAATGGCTCATTTAAGAGGTCCACAATAGAAAACAATAATGGAGTTATTGAACAGTGAGAAACAGTCTACTCATTGTCAGAATGGAATTAACAACTTCCCTAACCTACAGAGGTAATCAGGACTCACTGATACCTCAGGCATGAATCTAGACTCTCAGGGAACCATGGGAAAAGATCCAGTCACTAATGCCTTGCTTCAACTCATGGATCAATATGTGTAGTGTTAAACTAAAAAGGCAGTTTAAGATTTGTTTCTCATGACCAAAGAACCATATAGAAGTTCAATGAAGACAGATCCAGACAGAAAAAAAAGAAACTCTGGATTGGTTACACAGTGATTAAAAATATACACATGCCAGTGTCTTAACCATTATTTTATAATCCACACAAACAACAAACAAGGCCATCATTGAAGAGTCCCCAAAATATAAAACCTCAGAATTGAATAAAATTTTGTTATATCATTGTTCCTCCTATACATATGGTCTTTTTAGTAATTTGTTATACTATTAGTATCTTAGATTCAGTTCCTTAACCCATTAAAATATTTATTATTTTATTCTAATCATCCTACATAAATAAGGTTAATACTTCAGCAAACAGGGGTATAAAATATCAACTCACTTTTTTATTTTTTACCAGCTCCTTCAAAAGTCATAATTTAACAATATTTAACATTTCCTAGGGTAAGACTGTTTGATACCAAAAGACATTTCCCAATTTTTCACTCTAACTTTTTTCAGTAGTGTAGACATATGTCATGGACAGGAAGGCAATCTGTGACCAATATAACAAGCTATCATATTCAATGTGGCCAGGGAGATAATGAGCCAAGAAGCAGAATCTTCACCTGCAAATTCTATGAAGGAATATGGCTTCTCACTCCATTTTAAGTGTTTATTGTTATACTCACAGGCCACATTAGCTCTACCTGTCAGAAAAAATCGCATCATATTACAGCAATATTGCAAAATTATCTGTCTGTTCAAATAGCAAATTCTTACAACGTATCCTCTATTATTACCTGATCAAACCATACAAATCATCATTTTTCTTATAGTTAGATATTATTGCAAGGAAAGGTCAGACACAATTTCATGTCATAAGAAAGAGGATATCTGTGTGAAGACAGTGTCTTCTAATAAGGAAAAAATATTAAAAAGCAAAAGTTTAAAAATTTTGAACCTATCAAATAGTAAAGAAACAACTTAAGAAATTAACACAATGACATGAAAAATTTTAATTTCAATGCAAATGAAAAACTCCTCCAAAGATAATGCTAAAATGGGTACACATAATTGCTACATTCTATATAGAGTGTGAGTTAGTTATTTATCATTTTTATATGCAAGAAATAAATAAATTAAGTTTTATAAGAAGTTATTATTTTGACATTTTGTACTTCCTGCCTTATTGAAGGAGGAAACTGAAGGAAATATGAAATACTGTATAGTACTCATGTATGAAATTCTAAACTATGTCAAGAGAGGTGTACACAAGTTTACATATGTATAAATATATATACATATGTGTGGGAATTGCTGCCCCGAGGTACATTTCCCTGCCCCCATTTGAGGTGCTTATCTGCAAAGAATCATAACTTTCCTCTGCTCCTGGAGTTGGATAAGGAAGTTTGAGTGAACGTGATTATTCCTTGATCCCTGCTGGGGTCAGGTGACAGTCCCTTCGCAGCCCAATCCTCTTTTGGTGCCATGGTATAAAAGCTAGCCCCAGCAGAACAATAAGGAAGCAACTGTTCCACCTCAACCTCGTGCTCTGTGGATTCATTTAACCTGGACACCCTCCTCCTCCGAGACTCGTGGTTCCAGACCGTGCTGGCACGGTACATATGTGTAAACAAACTCACATATACATATTCATAAGCATATAAATAATTGAAAGACCTTAAAATATGTCATAGTATATTAGGAGAGTATTGTGAAAACTGACCCATTCATATTAAGTAGGGATATGAGAGTTTTCTTGCTCAAGGGCCAATAAAGTTTTGTATGGTTTGGTTCTTGGACATCCATGTGCATATCATGCCAAAGTGTAGCTTCATAGACCATTTCAAATATATTCTTAAAACTCAGAATGTGGTGGAAAGATCCTATTTTGGAAGTTCGTACATACTTATGTCATCATAGAACAGTAATGACATTATGGTTCTTTGTGGATTCAATGGTGTCTAATTAACACCAGACCAGGTTTGATATCTGTTCAGATGCCTGTCCTGACTTGACTTTCTTTTCTGATAAACATTGCAGAGAAATTATAAGACAAATAGCAAATTAACTATTTAACTTGACTTTCTTCATTGTGGAGTTTAATTGGAGCAGTAGTAAAACAAACTACACAGCATAATAATCATAATAGGGAAGCGAGGATGCTTACTGCAGCTCCTTTAAGAGAGATTTTCCTGACTCAGAAGCCACAGCAGGAAATAATTGACAGTTTTAAAATACCAGATTTTTGTTGTTGTTGTTGTTATCTTTTTTTTATTTGTTTGTTTATAAAAATTTCCACTTCCTCCCCTCCTCCCCATACCCTCCCATTCCCACCACTCCCTCTCCTCCCCCCCACTCCCTCTCCTCCTTCCTCTCCAGTCCAAAGAGCAGTCAGGGTTTCCTGCCCTGTGGGAAGTTCAAGTTCCTCCCCACTCCCTCCAGGCCTAGGAAGGTGAGCATCCAAACAGACTAGGATTCCAAACAGCCAGTCCATGCAGACAAAACAAGATCCAGTGCTATTGTCAATGGCTTCTCAGTCAGCCCCCATTTCAGCCACATTCAGAGAAGCCGGTTTGATCACATGCTCATTCACTCCCAGTCCAACTGGCCTTGGTGAGCTCTCATTCGATCAATCCCCTTGAATCAGTGGGTTAATGCACCCCTCGCGATCCTGATTTCCTTTTTCATGTTCTTCCTCCTTCTGCTCCTCATTTGGACCTTGGGAGGCTCAGTCCGGTGCTCCAGTGTGGGTCGCCATCTGTATCGCCATCCATCGGATGAAGGTTCCCTCTGGTTCTGCCTATCTTGCTCACGTTTTCCCTCCTTCTGCTTCTCATTTGGATCTTTGGGCTATGCTTCTAGCTTGACTTCTCAGCTTGGTCGATGGCAACGTGGACCCGCTATGTACCTGAAAGTGCGGAGTGCACACAGCTCGGTATGGCTCAGAGATGTCAGTGGCTCTGCCATGTTGGACTAGGCAGAGCAAGTAGGCACTGATCTACTACTCAAGCTACAATGCAGCTTAAGTTTTTAAGATATGCTTAGCATTTTAAGAAGTGTTCCTGGACAATAAAGAATTACAGATTCACAATAGCACAGATTCAGAAATAAATGTCTTGAAAATGGTCATACTGTTGGATAAATGTATGTAGGCTTGGAAGAGAGAAGAAAAAGAGTATAGAGAGTCACAAAGTTAATTCTTTTTTTTAAAAAAATGGGTAAAGTCTTTAAAGAGACAGAGTACTGACAGTATAGATTAAAAACCTAAAACAATAAAATAAATATTAAAAAGTAATAAAGTGAAAACAAGCTACATAAAGATAGACTATGCACAGAGAGTCTGGATTTTGTATATAATTTTGTTGTATTTAAAATTTTTGATTGCAAAGGAGATAAGTACAGAGAGACATTTTATTGTAAGTGCTGCTAAGTTAAACTAGCATGTACATTATGAAGGTATCATGACTTCATAATTTGGGTCTAATGATATGATGCTTTGGAAAAGTGGTTCTTCTCTTATTTCCACAGAAGATACAAACCTGTGGATTGCTTCTAGATCAATATGGTATCATAGACTAAGGTCTGAAAAGTTGCCATGAACACCCTCAAAATATTACTTCACCCAACTGCTGACTAAGGTGAACCTAGCATACAGGATACACCATAAAAACCTGACAAACAGTGCCCCCAAACAGCAGGAAGCAGTATGGACAAATATATTCCAATATTACAAAATAATGACTATAAATGATTGTTTACATTTAAATGGGGGATATGATACAGATATGAATAATTTGCATTGGTATGAATCTTGGCTTATTGATACAAATTTAAGGTCAATTTTGCTATACTATTTATGTATATTTCTGCTCTTGATTGGGATATTGTGATTGTGTAGCTCATTTAAAAACATAATATATAATTAAGAAATATAGTTTAATAGATAATCGTCTATAATAGTCAATCTTATAGTCATGTTAGTTAGATTTTCTAGATTTATAGAGATATATTTCAGTTAGATAAGTATTCTTCAAGTCTTTTAGAGCCCTTCAGAAAATGGCACTTAAATGTTTCAAGAAATTAGGACTTTTCATGACAGTGAGACACATCTGCTCCTCACAGCACCATGCTAATTCATGGAGTTGGTTATCTATTTGGACAATAAACTACTCTTACCTGGACAGCTCCATGGTATTCTATAAAAACTGAACATGCAGAACCCGCAGAGAAATGACTGCTGAACATATACTTCAGATGTCTTTGATGGAGTTGAAGAATTTATAATTATAATTATAGTTCTCCTTAGTTAGAATAAAAGAAAAAGTAGAAATAAATATTGTAACTGTATTTCCTATTTGATGCCTTTTTTGTTTCATGTAATTTTACTATGTTAAAGGTAAAGCCTTCCTTTTTGTTTAAACAGAAAAGGGGAAATGGTGTAGGAGGACCTTCTGTCTTGGTGTTGTTTTAAAACAGCAAAATACAAAAATGAGATAAAAATTGAAAGCAAATATGACCTTCAAATTAACATTAAATTGCATCTTTATGAACCAATAAAAATAATGATTAACTCTCAGATGAAATATTGAAGAAGACTTATAAAAATTTTCAAATTACTACCTATCAAACTTTCTGTTTGCTTGCTTTGTGTATGTCATTGACCGTGGTCATGTTTTTTATTCCTGTCAGTCAAGCATAGCCTGCCACCATTACCTCTCAGGAATTATACCTGTCACTATCAAGAGGACTGTAACAGGCTTCTGAGCAGGAATAAGATTAATCAAGGTTCTTATTTAATTTTAATAAATTAAGCTTTATTAGCTTACATAGGTTAAAGTTTCTCTTTTTTTTTCTGACAAAATCAACTTTCTACTAAGGGTGAAACCACGTAGGTAAATTTGCTCCTTTCTATACAAGTCCATTTAAAACTCATAATTTTATCTGTATGTTGGATAGTTAAGGTTTCATTAGCTCATCAGGGTGGAGGTACTTTTGTTGGTTGAAAGTGTTTTATGCCCAAATTTATCCCAACATTTTTGGAAAGGATGCATGTTCCTCAATCTACAGAGAATTCACTAATTCAAAGTCTTTTCCCCCTGCATTGCAATTTGTAAAAATGCTGTCTCTTCCAGATATCTGTTGTTTATAGAACATGACTCCCCAGTAAAAGGCCAACATCCTGGAATTAGGCATGTGGTTTGAGAGCAAATGCCTACTGTCTACTAGAACTGCATAAGGAATGCCATACATCATATAAGCTTCTTCATCCTGGGGTTTATCATAAAGCTTTTCATTATCACCACATAGATTTAAGAAGAGATGTCTTTGTTTTGGAGTTCTTGATTTTAAAATAATCAAACAGCTAGAAAGCTTAGAAACAGAAAAAAAGGAATACAAAAATAACTTGGAAAGGAAAAATACAAGTTTTGAAGAATGACCAAAATTAAAAAAAAATACATAAAAAATTCAGACAAATGAAGGCTTCATAAGGAAGCAACAGCATATGCAATGCTGTTGGTAAGCATGATGGTAAATATTCACTAGACTGTTAAGCATTAGCTATAACTGTAATAAAAAAAGTCATTTTATACCAATTCCCCATTTGTTCACAAGAGCAAATAACTTGTAGTGTTTTTTTTCTAATTATGCTTGATCAAGACATACTACTCAACATTAGTCTTGGACTCAGAAAATATTGCATGCAATGGGAGGAGTCAATTTAATATTCCAAAGAAAAGAATATCTTCTTTGAAGTCAGTGTATTTAAAAAGGAGAGTCTGTTGGTAGAAGATGCTAGTTTTTTTCCTGACCAACCTGACTCAAAATAATTACTCAGAAATGGTATTATTTGCAATATTGTTTGTCCAGTAGCTTAAGCATATTGCTGGCTAGCTTTATGACCTAAACTAACCAATCTCCACTAATCTGTGCACAACCATGGGATCATGGCCTATTTGCAAAGTTTTAGTGAGCTCCAGCAAAGGCAGCTGGCAGCAAAGGCAGCAAAGGTCTCTGGGCAGCTACATGGCTTCTTCCTGACTCTACCTACTTTCTCAATATATCTCTTTCAGCATAGCTTTACTCTGTAAAGCCATTGGTTGAAAGAAGCTTCCTTATCAACACATGGTAATAAAATATTTTCACAGCATATATCATTTCCCTCATCACTACTCTTCTCTTCCTAAATAATAGGAAGGTTTTAATTTTAACATAGTAAAATTACATATACCAAAAGAATATCTAGAAGAATTACAGTTACAACATTTATATCTATTTTTTATTAACTAAGGAAAATTATAATTATAACTATCTATTCTTCAATTTCATCAAATACTCCAGAAGGATATAATGTTACCTAAGTTAACAGGAAGTACACTGTAAGCAACTTTCAACACTCTAGAGTTGAAAGAGGAATCTCACTCCCTTGACAGTCACACAAAAATCTTTTGTAATTTGGTGGGTACCTATCTTCAATTTACTGGCCCATAGTATCTGGCAGAATTTTCCAGATAATTTCAAAGAAAGTTCCACTTATACTTGCAGTTTTTTAGTTACTTTCTTCATTAGGAACCCTGAAGAACCGTCTCACTTTATTTTGACAGCTTCAGCAGTCAATTTTCTGTGGGTCCTGCATGTCCAGTTCATACAGCATACCATCAAGAAATCCAGACAAGAGCAGGTTCTTGTACAAATGTCCAGCAAACTCCATAATGAGCCTCCTCAATGCCCATCTTCCTCTTGAAGTAATTATTGCTGCCAGGAGCAGATGTGTATGTGTCTCATTGTCATTAAAACTCCTAAGTTTATAAAACAGTTTAAATACCATATTCTGTTGGTCTTTGTGAGATTTTAAGAATAACTATCTATCTGAAATACATCTCTGTACATCAAGAAAACCTAAAAAAAATACTAAAAACTTGATTATTATAGATTAATATCTATTAACATTTATTTCTTAATTATACATGACATTTTTTATAATTTTTCATTTTTATTAATTTTCTTGAGCTGTAAATTTTTCTCTGTTCCCCTCCCTGTCTCTCCCCTCCCCTTCAACCCTCTTCCATGCTCCCTTTGCTCCCAATTTACCCAGAAGATCTTGTCTTTTTCTACTTCTCAAGTAGATTAGATCCATATATGTCTGTCTGACAGTCTTCACTTTTGTCTAGGTTCTCTTGAATTGTAATTCGTAGGCTGGTTTTCTTTGCTTTATTTTTTAAACCAGCCTATACATTACATGTTACAAATAACTGCACAAACATATCTTTATCAAGAGCATAAATATTTATGTAAGAAAACTGAACTTAAATTTCTATCAATAAAACAAAATACTTATGAATCACATCTCTATAGCATATCTTCCTTTAAATGTAAACAAACATTTATTAACAATATTTAGGAATTTGGACATAGCTCTCTCTCAAATGATTCTTGCTCTTTATTGGGCAAAGTAGTTTTGGAGGGTTTATTTAGACCTTTCAGGGCAATTTTTCCATTGAACCACATATTTCTGGAAGGAATCCACAGGTTCTCACCCTCTGTGGAATCAAATGTAAAATCTCTTTTCCAAAGTGCCATATCATTAGATATAAATTTTAAAATCAAGATACCTTTAAAACATATATGTTTGTTTAGCTTAGCAGTGTGTACTATGAAATATCTTTCTGCATTTAGTTCATTTGCAGTCAAAAAATTCAAAGAAAGCCCAATAATATACATAACCCAGACTTTCTTTGTATTTTCTACCTTTACATGGTTTGCTTTTCTTTATCTATTTAATGTATGACTGTCTATACTCTGTCTCTTTAAAGACTTTGTTTTATCTGTTTTATTTTTAAAACCCCTTTTTAATAACTGTATATATTCTTTTTCTTTTCTCTTCCAAGCCTTTCTATATTTTTAAACACACTGTGACACTGCAATACTTCTGTCTGAATTTGTCTTTATTGCATATCTGTAACTTTTTTCTGACAAGAAGCATATTTTTAAATGCTAAGGGGGCATGACTAAGACTCACTCTGCCATCATGCCTGATGGTTCCACCCAGTCCAACATGGTAAAAACCTATTAACTACCTCTGAGACACTTTCTCTCAGACCCAGATCTTAGATTGGGTTTCACTAGGTCTATGCTCCCATTAAGTAAGTTGTAGCACTCTGCTCACAAACCTAATTTAAATGCTCCATTTAAATGACTCTTTCCACCAGAAAGAATGAGAGTTGTTCATGCAACTAGCATGAACCAGGAAGCCTTGTTAAAATAGTCTCACAGTTTTTGCTGCTATCACTGAGTCAGGAAGCCTTCTCTTAAAAGAATTGTGCTGCTGCTTACTTCTAGCAAATAAATCAAATTGAATGGAGAGAAACTCAAAGCCATTCCACTAAACTCAGGAACATGACAAGGCTGTCCACTTTCTCCATACCTCTTCAATATAGTGCTTGAAGTTCTAGCAATAGCAATAAGACAACATAAAGGGATCAAGGGGATTCAGATTGGAAAGGAAGAAGTTAAGCTCTCGTTATTTGCAGATGACATGATAGTGTACATAAGCAACCCCCAAAACTCTACCAAAGAACTCCTACAGCTGATAAACACCTTTAGCAATGTGACAGGATAGAAGATCAACTCCAAATGAATGGAAATAGAAAATGCTTTACTGAGTGAGGTAACCCAGACCCAAAAAGAGAAATATGGTATGTACTCACTCATAAGTGGATTCTAGCCATAATTAAAGGTCTTTGAGCTTATAATTTGTGATCCTAGAGAAGCTAAATA